>NC_056745.1:1005613158-1005698158 GCF_019279795.1 Protopterus annectens
TGCACGGGACCTGGCTGCTGCCATTACTATTGTGGGCGGACCGTGGCTGTCAGCACATTAGGTTGCTCACCTCATGCCGGCTTAGACACGCCTCCAGACGCATCCTACCTGGGCTCGCTCACGTACACTACGCACGTGTCTGTGATTCCGGTGCACTCTCATTAATATGTATATGGCGCTACTGCGCCGGCTATTCACTGCACCGCCGGCGCAAGCCTTACGCCGGCCTTGCGCCGAGCTTCATGAATCCCGGGGAGGGTCTTTATTTCTAACCAGATGGTAACAGATTTAATTAATTCCAAAATCATTTAATGTCCTATATCTGATCATAATTCAATTGTTTTTGAATTCATGATAAAAAATACTCATAATGTTCAGATCAAAAGGATACCAGCATACTTAACTCAACTAAAAGACAATAAAGAATATATACTTTCAGAAGTAAAACATTTTTTAGACATAAATAATACTCCTGAAGTCTCCATTGTTTATGTTTGGGATGCCTTAAAATCATATCTATATGGACAAAGTATCAGATGGTATAATAATAAAAGGAAATCTTGGGATAAGGAATTGTTAGATATTCAAAGTAAATTAGACTCCTATAAACATAATAATAAAGAAAATATTATAGACAAGAAAGTTATTGAAAAAATAAACAAACTAAATGAGAAATACAAAGAAATTTTAACTCATAAAGTTAAAATAACTTTAGAGAAATACAAGTTTTTGTCTTATTCAATAAGCCCCAAATACTTACATAGACTTAAAAATAAAACAAAAAGGTTGAATAAACAAAACCATATCAAAGAAATCTTTTCTCTAAGGAAAAGAAGAATGTTTCTAGTATACCAGAAATACTAGATGAATTTAGAAATCACTTTCACAAAATTAACCATAATAACATTAACATGGAACCTAAAGATAAAATAAAGGAGTTTATAACCACAAACATGAATAAAAAGCTTAATAAACAACAGATTAAACTATTGGACAAAAGTATTTCATATACAGAGGTTATCACACAAATAAATAAGCTTAAATCAAACAAAGCACCGGGTAATGATGGTATTATACCAGAGATATATAAAATCCTTTCTAAAAGTACATATTCATTAATACATAAGGTTTTATTTTGGCCCAAACTGAGTTAATAACCCCCCCATCTTGGCAATATACATTTATTTCGCCAATTTTAAAACCTAATAAAGATCCAACTAGATGTTCTTCATATCGGCCCATCTCATTACTTAATGTTGATTATAAAATGTTTATGAGTATCTTTGCTGATAGATTGAAGACAATCATTCCCGGCATTATAGATATAGATCAGACAGGCTTCATTGTAAATAGAAATACTTTTGATAATATAAGAAGAACTTTAACATTAATAGATTTTGCAAATAGGAAAAGAAAGATTTAACACTTATTAGTCTTGATATAAGTTCAGCATTTGATTCAGTAAGTTGGGACTATCTGTTTACCTTAATGAAGTGCACAAACATCTCAGATGCATTTGTAAATCTAACTGAGCATTTATACAAAGGAACGTTGGCTTATATTAAGGTAGGAACATATGTTTCACAAAAAATACCCATTCTTAAAGGTACAAAACAAGGATGTCCACTTTCTCCACTATTATTCACTTTAGTAATGGAGCCTTGGGCTAATTTGATCAGAAACAGTACTGACATAGAGGGTTTTGAAATAGATAAAAATACAACATCCAAAATTCAACTTTCCGCAGATGATGTTCTAATTACATCAGCAGGATCTAATTCTTCTATGCAGTCTCTATTTGATAACATGATGAATTTTAAAAGTATTTCTGGTTTAATATTCAATGAAGAAAAAACTAAAATACTACCTATATATACACGAAAAAATATTCTCATTAGTGATTTTACTAAATATGTACCCAATTCAGGTCAGATAACTTATTTAGGTATAATACTATCTAAAAATATTAAATCTATTATATATAATAATTATAATACCTGTTTTCTTAATATACAAAATCGTTTTAATACCTGGAATAATATGTTTTTTACTATGGAGGAGAGACTTACAATTATTAAAATGATAATATTCCCCAAGATTTTATACTTAATACAATCAATAATACTTCTACCTACAAAAATAATTATCAAGAAACTGAATACACTAATGTTAAATTTCCTATGGGCACCTAATAGACCTAGGATTGCATTAAAGAAACATACTAATAGCTGGTCTCAAGGGGGTATTTCTTTTCCAGTCTTTAATTTATATACTATCTCTTCTATTGTAAAAGTTATTACTTTATTAATAGATCAGTCATATGTCGCAAAATGGAAAGATTATTGGGAGCTAATTAGTATGCACTTCATGAAAATCTCCTTAACACATAAAAATATGATTGTAAATAACTCCATGTTATGGTTACTAAAGGAATTTTGTACTTCACCTATTACACCTAAACATATGGTTTGTTACCCATTAAATATTATTATTAGTTATTGTAACTTTATATTCATGCACCCTAAGTATAGGGAATGGAATTTTATTGTATTCCTATAATGTATACTCAGGGTATGCTTTTGTCATCTACTTCTGAAGGAACTCATTTAGCTATAGATAATGATCTAAAGTACTGCTATCAGTTGATATCTGATAATAAAGTTAAAAATCTAGATTTTTTAAAACAAGAATTTGATCTAAGAGAAACTTGCTGGTTAGAGGTTCAGACCTTTAGACAACATCTCATTAATAAAATAGATCTAATGTCTATAACAGTTAAAGAATCTATTCCAACACTGATTGATTACTTGATATTAAATTTACAACATAAAGTTTTTGATAAAGGTAAACTTTCATACATACATAAAATTATCAGACAAGAAACTTTTTACAGTGTAGATTCATACTGGAATTATTTCACTTCTATTAATGGGGACCCACCAAATCAACAAGATAAACAATATATATTGGAATCTGCTTATAGAACTACATCTTCCATTGTCTGGAGACTTTATACATGGAAATTTTTACATAGATCTTTTTATACACCTTTGATGATGAATAAAATAAATAATAAAGATAATCTATGTAAGAGATGTAATGTAGAAATTAATGCTGACTGGGCTCATATGTTTTATGACTGTATAAAATTGAAAGAATACTGGAAGTCAATTAATGAATTTTTGCAGGCTCGTTTTACAGATAATTTCATTATTTCTAAATCTCTTATATTATTCAACACACCTGTACCTCAAAGTGTTAAAAAGGTCAAGCTTCCCTTGTTATGGTCTATTCTAGCAGTGGCTAGGAAAATAATAACTAGAAATTGGATTTCAGATACACCTCCTTCGTTCAATGAATTTAAAAATGTTATGAATATAGTGTGCCATATGGAAATAAACACAATTATGACAAGAACAAATAGAAAAACATCTTATTATATTGTATGGGATAATTTACAAAATTTGTTAAAAAAAAATTAATTTCAATAGCATGGTATTTTAGTTTAATTAATTGATCTGATTGTAGTGGATGTCTTTGTAAATACTTTAGTTGTTTTGTTGAATGTTATAATAATACCTATTTTTAATTACTTGTATAAAATTGTTATGATATTTCTCTTATATGTTAAAACAATAAACCTGTTTTAAAAAAAATAAAGTCTATAATGCAATAAGTGTGGATTTAGAGCTGTATTGCAGGAAATGAATAATGCCAACTGTTGTGCAATAAAAGCACGAAACAATATCAGGAATTGCATTCAAGTATATACAGTAAAGTCTGCAGTGCAATAATTGTGGACTTATAGCTGTTTTGAAAGAAATAAACAATGCCAACTGTTCTGCAATAAAACATGAATCTATACCAATAACACCAAGAAAAATGCTGTACATCAGGATTGTCTTGTTGTAACCATTGCAGTAGAGCTGTATGCATTCAGGCTGTAAGGTAAGGTGTTACTGTCAAGTATAACACTGTAATAACTGTAGAATGCAAATCTAATGGCTGCCAATTATATTGTTTAACACATGTAGTACAGTTCAGGGCTGTCTCAAGGTGAATATTGTTCACATAATGCTCTGTCATCCACAAACATCAGGTAAGCAAGGTATATGGGAGAGGTAGCCCACTCCATGATCTGATATTGTTTGTTGCCTTCGCAGATATTTCAACTCACTAACAATAAAGTGCGTACTCCAGCATTGTTAGATTGATATATAGCATACCTACCATCTGCGTTATTCTTTTATGTCACACAGACCAAGGTTCGAATCCAGTGATAGAACTAAATATTACAGCAGCATGTCTCTCTCCACAGGAATTACAGGTAAATGGGTGAGGTAGCCCATATTATGAATAGAGAATTATGTGTTTAGATTTCCCAGACTGTTAAAATCATTAGCAAGAAAGTGAAAACCCAGCAATGTGCAGTCAGAAATAATATGTGTAATTCTGGTATGGCTGTATGCCTGGAGTGTCTGTTAAAAGTTGCTGTAGTCACAGTCACTGCTACTGGATTCTATTCCTATGCCTGTCAACCAAGGATGAATGCAGTTTAATGTCTGTATTGTACACATACATATTTCTCAAGTGTCACGATTTCACATTATCTAATGAATAGTGCATAATCCACCTGTTACAGCAATATCATGACATTGAGTACCTAGATTCCACAGTATCACCATTTCAGCCCACAGAACACCTTGGTAGTTATATAAGTCTACCTGATGTGCAAGTGCTCTGTGTAGGTTTGTACCCGCATTTGTTACTGTTTGGCCCATAGTGTCCCATGCATATAGCTTGAGAGGTATATACATGCTACATAAGCTACAGGAAACTTGTACTCACTGTAAACATAAAGAAAATACAGACCCATAGAGTAGATAGTAGTACTGTTATCAAGGAAGTAAGCATCAGTGTTACTAATGGACTGATTTTCTCTCTCTCTCTCTCTCTCTCCCCACCCCTTAGCTTCATTTATTTATTACTGTTATTCATTGGTTATGGTTTACTATTAACATATGTTGTTAAATTAACTGTTTTTGGGGGCATGTGTTATTGTTATATATTATAATGAATGCATATTAACATATCTTGTTAAATTACCTATTTTGTTGCCCTTATGCTGTAACTCTTACTGGCATGCTGTTATACTGACTGTTCTGTTACTGATTTTTGTGATTCACCTAATTTGCACTGATATGTAATTGCATTTATTTCCAATGTTCTGCCATGCTGTTATTACTAACAATGTTTTATTATTAACTAACTTATACTTATTGCTATACCTGCACTACCACAGCACGTTGGCACAGGCCGGCTCCTGGTGATCTAACTAATTTGTCTCAACTGGCCATGGCACTGGGTCCTAGCACATCTGGGAGCCAGGCTAGTGGTGCCCCCTCCACTGACCCTGCACCTCCTGTGGAATTGGGTGAAACTGCCTCAGGGGATGGGGCCTCTCCTCCCCCTGAGAGCAGTAGCAGAGGGACTGCAGTCACCCAGGATCAGTTACCAGTCATGGTGTGTAGGATTGTTCCTCAGAGCTATGAACACCACCTGCATAAGATTGAGAGCATGCTGGCCAACCTGGAGGGGCAGGATCATCCTGGTGCCTAGCCTCCAGCACAGCCACCCTCAGGGTAGTGAAGGAGCAGTGTCGACTGTCCCATGGGTGGGTACATGAGTCACACTACTGCTGTCTGGAGGCACATGCTACTTGGTTCCACAACACCCTCATCCAAGATGTTTACCCCCCTCATGTGTCACACACCTCCCCTGTCTGCTGTCATGTCTGTCTTATCTGTCTGCAAATGCATCTTCTACCCAACTTACCTCCCCACATGTACCTATGTCCCTTCCCCTACATTCCACTCTCACCTTAAAAAAAATGGTCACCTGTCCCCCCAAAAAAAAATATTGCGCCATACTTAGCTCTCCATGTCACACATGTGCCCACTGGACATCACTAATCTGGACTGATTGGCTTGACAACACAGTTATGTTGTCCTCATCCCTCTCTCTGGTGTCTGAGAGTCCAAATTAATTTAAAAAATCTGTCCAAATGCACAGCTGTTGCTGTAAAAGATATGGATAGCTATAGGTCTTTCCATCACATCCCTAACTGCCTTTAACTATGTTTTTCCTCTGCTTGTCCCCATTTCACCACTTTCCTATCACCCCCTTTTTCTTTCCTTTATATATTTCTACTGTGGGCTTGCACAGAGTGGTGGTCGTGCTGCTTCGCAATGCTTAAATGAGCTTTAATGATTAAATGTGTTTATTACATTGCTACATACATGTACAAAGTGAACACCTCTGCCAAGTTTCAAACCTGGGCTCTTCTCACCTATAGCCCACTGCATTAATCCACCAGACCACACATATCCAATGTAAAAAAAGAGGTGTTTTCAGCAAAACATACTGATTGCCACTTACAGTCAGTAGGCATGTTACTGAAATAAAAACTAATTGGAAAAATGGGCATGTACCTTGGACTCTGGTGCAATAATACACAAGTAGACAGCCAAAGACATAGTAATGGATGTGAGGCCTGTGATAGCAGGTATATTTGCCCTTTTATCAGCAACTTGTGGAAAGACACCTGCTAAGGCAGCAATGGCAAAGTCCATGTACAACTGGAACCCTGGTGCAGAAATATAGCCATATAAAGCCATGCACATACTGATGAACATATAAATGTTTCTCAAAGCCTGTACATGTGCACATATATTTTGCAAATACACACATGGTTGCAGTGACTCACTGGTGCAGTCTGTTAAATGCCTTGCGTACAGTGCATTTTCCCACAAACAGTCCTGGGTTCAAATCGAGTTTTGTCTAGCAGTTCAATTACATTATTGTGAAGACAGTAATTAATGACTGAGTCATGCAATCCTAATACATACAGAATACTGTTAGTTAATGAACTGCTACCCACTTTTGCAAGTCAGAGGCCTGCAGGTAGGGACACACTACACATATCCGTATAGCCTAACTATATGTTGACTACTCCTCTGTTATTGGCACTGCTGCATAACAGACGTACCTTATTCACATGCCACTAGTGGACTGTACAGCCTACCCCTTCCCTGGCTTTGCCATAATGACAGGGCTGCCACAGCTACACCTACAGCTTCCTGTCCTCAAAAGTGTCCACACTCCCCACTACGTGTGCTAGGCTGCAGCAGCAGCTGCAGCCTGTAGCATACACAGCTGTATGTAAAGGTAGCTGCTACAGACCTACCATACCTCCCAACCCCCCTAGAACAAGGGATCCAGACACAGCCAGATGTAATGAGGTGGGGCTAAGGTCCACAGATAGGGGCATGTATAAGAGTTTGTCCCTAAAAAGATAGTAGGTTGATAGAGGAACAGCTATTGCATTAACATGCATATTCTGATGGGTATGAAGTCTGGCATTCCCTCAACTTACAATGTTTTCCAGTGAACTGCCAAATTGACCACGATGTCATGCAACACTGACCACACACATATGAGGTGAAACTGTGGACATACTCCATAAATCTTTTCATTTGACAGTTATGGTACCTAGGGTCTATATTATATTCTCAAAAGCCAACAATGTTGAATCTGACATTGTCGACATGAGAATATTGAATGCTCAAAATCTCGAGCGTGTAAACGGAAATCTCCGTAAGGGGAAATTTTCATTTACTGCAATGTAGTGCGGTCTCACAGTTGGTATATTTAAGTAGCGGGGTGTGAGGGGGTGCAGGGGGGCTTGCCTCCCCTGCTTAAACCCATTAGGGTACTTTTTTCTTTCTTTTTTGTCTTTTTATAAGGGCGATGCTTGAAGACATCGACCATATGGTGTCGACCATATGTTGCTCGATGTTTTCAAATGTTGATCTTATAATATAGAACCGGTACCTACCCTCTGCAATGTGTACTCTCCACACCTCAGTGATGTCCATCTGAACAACTAAGAAAGGGGCCCAGTTCTACATGAAGGCCTTATATATTGCACTGTGGTGGCATGCCATTTGTCATTAGCCAATGATAGTGAAATCCAGCTGTTTTGGCTGCAATTAACAATTCTAAGCCACAGACTGGTACAGAGGAAATTACCTGCTAATGATCAGTACCTTAAAAAGGCAAGCAGCTGCTTATGGGGAACAGCTCTGTATGAGACTTTACTCACACAGAGACCAGATTTCCAAAAGTGTACCAGAAGCAAAGTTCAAAAAAGGAGCATTGTTTCTCCATATAACAGGGTGTGGATGGGTAGATGGAGGCATGGGAATAGAGAGTACAACAGTAAGCCTTTCTATGGTAATGATGTGTCAGTGATACTCTGCTGTCCTATAACTACAGGTATGCCTCTCAACTGTCTCTGATTTTTAATCATATCTCAGCTTTGTCCCTGTCTATCCCTCCTACAATGGTTGGCTGTTGTAGGAAAGGTAGTGCATTACACATAATACATAGTGGCAATGAGTGAGGGTGTACACTGCTGTAACATCAAATGACGTACTGTAATTCAGACCTTTTATTCAGTCACTGTCTCAGATACTTAGTTCTAACATTTTAAAAGTGTCCCTGAATTTCCATGATGTACTCTGGCTAAGTCCCTGTTTCTGCTGACATATGCCCCTGTTTGGTTGATGACTATGGCTAACATACATGTCAATGTCTTACAGCTAGAAACCAGGACAAAGCCATCATTTATGAGGGGACAAAGGCCCAAATTCAGTGACAGTGTTTAAATATTTGCCAGAGATCCACAAGTTTGTGTGAAAATGACCAAAACTATGAGGAAAAC
Source organism: Protopterus annectens (assembly GCF_019279795.1). Classification (NCBI taxonomy): domain Eukaryota; kingdom Metazoa; phylum Chordata; order Ceratodontiformes; family Protopteridae; genus Protopterus; species Protopterus annectens. The sequence goes on from NC_056745.1 coordinate 1,005,621,944, forward strand.
ATCCTGATAGTCTGCTAACATCAGTATAACAGAGGTATGATGCCTACAGGGAACATATACTACAGCAGATTTGCATTGTTTTCTGTCATTGTGGCACACTGGTGTTGACGGACTGTCCCCATACAGTTGCAATAGAAAACTGTTAATTGTCTGGCAGTGGCCATATGACATATTAGTGGGAGTTGCTTGTAGGGAACATACCACAGTAGACTGCACTGCTGGATGTTGGAATATACAGCAAAATCTGTCACAGCACACAAGGACATACCCCAGTATTGCTACAATCTGGGTGGTATCCACACATGTAGAGTACTGCCAGACTAAGGGGTATGATGTGTGAGGCAGCAGTGGATAATGCAGGCCAATCTAGATGTGCTGGATCTGTACATAGCGGATGTTGACATATCTGGTCCTGTAATGCGTCTCCCTTTTGTTGTCTTTCAGGGACCATGTACCACTGAAGACATGCACCCTTCTCAGAGGTGGCGAGTGACATGATAGTTGATGGACTGATACAACACCATCAGATCATGTTGTCCAGGGGGAGGCATAACAAGGAGCAGCGGGCAGCATTGTGGGAATACCTTGTGTGGGATGTCAATCAGGTTAGCTTACAGGACAGGACCTATGAGTAGGTCTGACACCGGGCCACAGACATGTTCAATGCTGCACAACAAAGGCTAGCTGATGTTGCCATGGATCATGATGCCACCAGTGGAGGGCCTGTGACAGAACATCCAATCACAACCACAGAGGAATTCCTCTCAAACCTAGGAACACACAGCTCCCAGGCATCAATCACAGGTGGGTGCCACAGTGTCTAAAGCAAAGGAGTGTCCAGGTAAGCATACTGTGTTCACCAGTGCAAATATGTATCAGTCATTGTGGCTGGCTGTACATACTTGTACATGGGTCTTAGGTATATCTGCATTGGGAGGGGTTAGGGTTTACACACAGTTATGCACACATACTGAGAATGTCAGTAATACAGCAGTGACACAGCAGCCACTGTACATGTGGATATATGCACATATTACCTTATAGTGCTGCAACATTTGGTGATTCTGACTATAACTCTTGCTCACCTTTTCATAGGTCCATCAGGAGTGGCCCAAGTCCAAGTTCCTGTACCTGGTAAGTGTGAAACAGTTTCTTACAGATCATATATACCCTTTGAAAGTTAAGGGCTGCAATATTGCCCTATGTACAAATGTTGTGTTTAGCCAGTACAGAATATATGTATGTTCCATTCTGGAACAGATAACTACAGTTCATAGACTGGTTAGTCACAGGTGTGCATTTAAACGACCATCAGCACGTCTGCACTTATAGTTATGAGCAGCTATACAGCCTGTTATACATGAGGCAATTACTCCAAGATGCCTGTTCAAACACAAAAGGAAGATGCTACATACCTGAGGCAGTGACACTAATACACTGGGTTTTATGTGTAGGTCTATTACATATAGTGTCATATTGCATACCTTACAGGCAGATTATACTGACAACTTTACTTGGATGTGGCTGACATGAATGTTATAAAGGGCTTTACTTGTCTGTGCATGTTTGAGTGAGGTTGTCTGTTGTGTATGGGAGCAGAGATGAGAAAATGTGTGACTGGTAATGCAGTTGTGGATTTTCATTTGTATGAGCCTGTGTGGATTACCATACATAAAAGTGTAGGTAGTAATGTACTGCTTTTGTCCTGGTTTTCAAAGGTGACTGGGGGTGTGTTGGAGTCTCTTGCCATTGCAACATGATGTCAGTGTCTCATCGGACTCTGATGATGATGGTATCCATAGTGAGGCACAGATGGGGTTGATGGGGGCTTCATCTGTCCCAGAGGTTGACATCCCTCTGCTGCCCCCATTGGCACTGCACACAGTCAGTATGCCCACATGTACCCAATCCCCAGAGGCCATAGATACTGGACAGTCAGAGGGTAGCGACATTGAGCAGGACAGTGAGGCAACTATGGTGTGAGTGAGTGCAGACACTGACCATAGCCAGAGAGATGGTGAGGTCCCTCACAGGCGGATTGTCAGGAGTGCTCGTAGTGGACTGCTGTCCATCCACCACCTGTCACAGATGTCACATCACAGATTACTTGGCACATATTTTGGGCCATCATGTTGGCACAGGCACACTGTACGTAACACCAGATGTATGGTTAGGGTTATGGATGCAGCACAGTCTGACATCCATGTCTGCTTCCACCACATTGGGGATACTCTGGACTGGTTCACTGATGTAGTGGCCATATGGTGGGCTGAGACAGTGTCTGTCTTTGACTGCACATTGTCTGTGCTGGAAAATCTGGTTGGAGTTGGGTGTCGGACACATAGATGTAGGGCAGCAACACCATCTGCTGTGACTCCACGTGGCTGTGCACACCCACCCTCATGTACTAGCAGTACCTCCAGCACTACAGAAGGAAGTGTGCTGTCCACACTATGACATGGCAGGTCATGGGCACGTGGTCCTGGATGGTCCTATGGGAGACACAGCCCCAACAATTTGCTGTCACCATCAGGTACTAGCACTGCATCCCATCTGACCTTGGGCAATGGGGCACTGGGCTTGACAGTGTACACACATACACACACGCAAACACTACTGTCACATGCAGGTTACCTACAGACACACACAGTATCTCTCCATGACCCATCTAACCCACACCCCTCCTAACTCACAAACATGCTGTCAACTGTTTAGCACAGCCTAGGCCTCCAGCACCCACACATTACACCCTGTGCATATAATGATAACTGTGCCACATCCCTGCTATCTGTGCCATCAATGGAGGCAATGCTCTTATGTGTCTGATGCACAGGGTATCTATATCACTTGACATGTGCTTGTGTAGTGCAGTATTGTTTTGCCATGCCACTTGTTGTGGGCCACTTTAGGTACTGAATGCTGGCATGTGTCATGACTACACATTACACTTTGTGTATCTTTGTTGCATTATGTTGGACTGGCAGTAGTGTTACAGAATGACAGTTGTGCCATGGACCTGTATATGTTTGCTTTGTAGGAGTCTGAGGGCATACACTATGGACACATGCTGGAAATACAGTGGCACATGATGGGATGGCAGCACAGCAAAAATATGACATCAGCAAGGTATGGCAGTATATGTGCATGGCACCCTAGATGCATATGTGTAGAACAGTCTATCAGGGACAATGGGGGCAGTTAGTGCATTCATGCATTCATAGTTTGTGATAAGGTCTGCTACAATGTCCACATGTCACCTGGGTTATCTTAACTTACAAATCTAGAAGGTGTGGTGATGGAGTTGACATGTCTCCAAATATTCTGTGTCCATGTCAGACAGGTGGTAGACATTGGTTATGGTAATGTATAGCTAGTCACAGGGCCGAAATCTGCATAGCCATTGCACAGGGATAGCCCATAAGGTCATGTCTGTAATGCTGCATATGGATACACTTACACAAACATAGTTTGTGGATGTGAGATTAGAACCCCTACCTATCTACTATTATACTTTACAGCTTGCAGTACTTATCGCATGCACCATAGAACTGATCTGATATTAGAGTGTCAGCCGGCACTGTTAAGGTGGATGACATCAGTAAGCTTTGTAGAGTAGGGGAATGTAGAGGTGAGAAGCTAGTCATAGGTCCATAAAATGCATCAGTGTTGCACAGAGATAACCCATACAGGCTTGTCTGTAGTGCTGTATTGGGATATATTTACACACACACACACACACACACACACACACACACACACACACACACACACACAGTTGGCTGACATGGGATTAGAACCCTTACCTATCTACTATTGCACTCTATAGCTCACAGTACTTATCACATGTGCCACAGAGTTTATATGGTATTACAGTGTCAGCCAGTGATCTTAAGGTGGATGACATCAGCAGACCTTGTAGAGGAGGGCAATGCAGAGGCCAGCAGCTAGTCACAGGGCCATAAATGCATAACCATTGCACAGAGATAGCCCACACGGGCTTGTCCATAGTGCTGCATGTGGATATAATTATGCACACACAGAGTTGCCTGATATGACATTAGAACCTCTACCTATCTACTACTACACACTATAGCTTGCAGTACTTATTGCATGTGTCACTTAGTACTTGTGGAGTATGCAAAGTAGCCCTGTGTTAGACAGCATGTTTGGCATGTTTGGCCTGCAGAGTGATATTGCTTGGTACTGTTATTGTATCTAGTGTCCTAGAAGTGGGGTAACTGTCACTATCCCTGTTATGTGTGTACAGTTAGCAGTATGGGCATATGTGTCTGCTTGCAGTTAGATAGGCAAACATGTGACCAGGAACTAGATGGCATGCCCATGGCATGTGTTGAACCATTTTACAGTACAACACATGCTCACCTGTGTCTGTCTACAAGGTGACATTCCACAGGCACAGGGATCATTGAGTGAGTGGATTATGTACTGTCGCCACCTTGGTTTGGTTCCTTTGGGCAACTGTTTTGATGTGTGAGTGCAGAAAACCTCAGCATTCCAAGGGTATGTGGGAAAATCCATACATCCCCACATATACACATATATATATATATATATATATATATATATATATATATATATATATATTTATAGAGAGAGAAAGAGAGATAACTATAAATGTGCATAACAAGGATGTCTCTATAAAGTGTGTGTGTGTGTAGGTTATGTATATGACGTTTGTAGATATATGTAGGAATTCTATGCATTATTGTAATCTCTCTCTCTCTCTCTATATATATATATATATATATATATCAGTATTATATGTATATGGGTTACATACTGATAGATACACTATGCATGTGGAAGGGGATAGGGTCAGACAGATATGTAGAGGTAGCTGTCTGTATGTACATTCATATTTCCCATAGCAGGTTTTTGTGAGGAACAGGCAACAAAATTGCCCTCAAGTTAGCTAAGTGTAGGAGCATGCCCAGTGGGACTGTCAGTACTTACAAGGTGACTCCAGGCCAGAGCTACCTGCAGTTCAGGCTGGGATTTTGTGTGCTACAGACATTGGCAGCTGCACCTGTTTCCACAGTACAGCACTTCCCTGATATTGTCCACAGCATTCCCCAGCTGTGTGCTGTAATTAATATTTGATTGGGGTACATGATGTAACACCTCATACAGGATGGCAGTCTACATACCTCTCACCATACCTCTCAACTTCTTACAACAAGACATCTGGACAAAGGCATTAATAAAAGTGAGACAAAGGCGCACAAATAGGCACCATTTTTTAATATTGCACTTACAAACCTAGAAAGCTAGAAAGCTGATGGAATAACATGTTTTGCTTTAGCATGGATTTTCTGAAGGTTATGAAGCCTGAAACTCAAATGACTGTTATTATTTTCTAAATTCAGTCTTTAATGATTTGCCACTAATTTGTCAGAAAACCACAATTTTATGACCGGACCAAATATACTGTATGAGGCATAACTCTGTACAGTTGAGAGGTATGCCTCTCAGTGTACATGTTTTTTCATATTGTCCAGCATTTCACTCCATATGTCTAGCCTGTTCCTCATACATGTGTAGTGTTCCAGTAAAATGTTGTATAAGGCAGTCTGTGAATAGTATTAACTACAGACAAACATTTGAGTGTTGGACTTTATATCCTTCAGATATGCTGCCTAGATGCAACCTGCTTTCATACTAGCCACCTTCTAGGTCATTCAGGGCATCTTATTTTCTGTCTCAAGTTTTGACCCTGTGTCCCCCCATTCACTCTGGCATTGTCCAGCTTTCATGCAGTAAAAGATTGAGGGGGTATGACAGTCTGTGGGGACACCACCATACAACTATCTCACATGCAAAAGATGTGGATACTGCCAGATTCAAACCATCAACACCATCACCAATGCTAATGTCCCTATCCTACTGAGCCACACAGGCTGCCAGACAGGGATGTGTCATTCATCACACAGTCAATAGCATACAGACATTCAATGTCACCCCTGCATTATGTGAGACAGAATGTGTGGTCAGGTTCTATATCACAGCCCTAGAACTGGCTGGTCTGCTGATATATCACTGCAAATTTACTGTTACAGCAGCTGTATGGGTACACTGATGTGTTGCTGGTGGGGGATGACCAGCCCATGCTCTGCTGGCATAGACAGTTGTGCAACTGTCGTGTGACCCCACTGTTTGCCATCCCACTTGAATAATGTAGTGGAATTTTCAGCCATGTGGCCTAGTGCATATTATGGAGCACATACTATTGGACAGAGTACCTGTTGTCCAAAGTAGCTGTTAGCTCTTCCCAAGTAGCCTATTAGCCCACTATAAATTCCACTTTACCAGTGACATTTGCTGACTCCATTAATGATGTTAATGTGGAGACTGAGGGTGCAAATGGTACATCAAGTTTTATTTATTTATTTATTTTATTTATTGCAGTTGGTTTACTAGGATGGTCCATTGGGCCAATAAAGAACCCATTTTCAATGGAGTCCTGGGGAGAAAAGCTCCAAAAGAAAAAGTACAAAAAACAAAATGTACATTCAACATTTGGCAGTGACATACAATAAAATAAATAAAATTGAATGTATCTATTTATGAGTATGAATGAGTATGAGTATGAAGATGCTGACTTTGTGAAGATGAAAAAACAGAGAATGTGGAATATTATCACACAGGTTATGGAAAATTGTCACTACCCTATTTGGTTTCTGATAGTAAATTTACACCTAATATTAAGGTACCTGCTATTGCCGCTTTTTTTAAAGTTCTGTTTAAAGAATTGTTACTAATGTTGGATAGATTCTATAAGAACAAAAAGCAATATAACTTAAATAAAAATGAATGGATGGCCCTTAAGAGCATGGTGAAAATTAAAAGGGAATTCATTTTTAAGTGTGCTGATAAAGGTGGTAATTGGGTCATTTTACAAAAATCAAATTATTGTGAATTGTAAAAGATTTACTAAACAATGTGGTTGAATATAAGCACTTGAAAAAGGATCCAGTTATGGAATTTAACAATGAACTTCTAACTCTATTAGAGCAAGGGGAACATCTTGGTTTCTTTAATCATAAGGATGTTTGTAAATTGTTTATTAAGAAACTGTTGACACCTATTTTTTATGCCTTGCCTAAAGTGCATAAATGTTTGGAAAGACCCCCAGGTAGGCCAATAGTGTCAGGGATAGGTTCTTTGTTAAGTAATGTGAATATCTTCCTGGATTTTCATCTTAAAAAACATTTGAATAAAGTGACAGCAAACATTTCTAACACTCAATATTTGTTGGATAAACTCTCTCAGGTGAAATGGTGTCAGGATTATTATTGGGTGAGCAGGTCTTCAATAATGTCTCTAAGGCCAATAACACTGCATCGACAGGCCCAGACAATATCCCAGGATGCCTGGGATTTGTGAACAGTTCCATGTAGGCAGCAGTGTTAATGGTAGGAAGTTAGTCTTAGAGTATATTCATATTCCAGAGTTAGCTGGGGTTTTGAGTTTTATTTTTACTTCAAAGGAGACAATTTTGTTGTATGACCATACCAGAGATGACATTACCATAGGGGATGTGCAGCACTTGCCCATATTAATGAGAACCAGATGCAGTATGTTTGCGACCCTGGTCAGCATACTGACAGTTCAGCTATAGGGAGTTTGTATTTACAACATCCTGGAATCTCTGTGGCTACAAGTTTGGTATCATTTATGATTCCCAGTTAAAACTGGAGTAATTAAAGTCACCTATGAATATGGTTTGGGTTAGATGATGAGTGTTTCCAGTATGCTTAAATATGCGTTATTGGTTTTCTGGTCATAGAGAGTGATGTATAGCATGCAAGGAAGTGTTATGGGATTTTGCCTATGGGGATATAAAAGCAGAGAAGCTCAAGTGCATCTTCGTTTTTCTTGTTTGACCATCTATAAAGTATATTTTTGATGTCTGGGTAGTAGATGGTCTAAATGTGTGGAATTCATTATAGCCTTGTACTGCCAGTGTACTCTACATAGCTTTAAACCATGTCTGAGTGACTGCACAAAAATCAACACTTTCTAGGGAGAGAAGATCTTGTAGGGAGTGAAGTTTTTTGTTTAGACGCAGTAACACTTTTAGATTTTGTTGGTTTTGATTTGCTATGTCAGAAGTACTTTCAGATTAGCATTGCCTAAAAAAGGCACTATTGGGGAGGACAATTTATTAATGGATATTCAAAAGCCTAGAGAGGAGAGGTGCAGGCCATCCCTGGCAAAGCAGCATGGTCTGCTGACCCTCTCCTTCCATGCTGACACATATTGCACCCCTTAGAATGACACCAGAAATTAAACTAGTTATTAAAGTCAGCCATCTTCTGTTCATGTTATGGCATTAACTGTGGTGAAGGTAAAATGCTGCTCAGTGCTCAGCTCATACCAGCCAAGAACACATATTCCAAGAGCTCCATGATGTCTCTTTTCAAATAATCTGGGGAGATTCATCTCAGGTAATTTGCATCCACATGGACTATGACTAAATCAGGCTGAATGACCGGAGTGCATGTGTAAAGTGGCAGATCCTGCCTCCTGATAACCAACTGACAGTGACTTTGTCCTTACTCAGACTGGTGAGAGGAACATGAGTGTGTCTCACAATGGAGTCTCCAATGACTAGAATGTTGAACTGTGTGGTGTCTTTCCCTATGAGCTTAGAGGATTCATAAGATGCGGCTGTATGTGTTGATGTGGGTGTTGTTTTGAAAGACTGTATTTGGGGCTGCTGATGACATTTGTTATCAGTACTTCATATAGGGGGTCTTTGAGTTTAAGAATGTAACACTGAAGTGCCTCAGCATATGTGGGTCTATGTGTCTGCTTTGCACTGTGTGTGATGGGTGTAACATGTGTACTCTGACAGCGTGGTTGACATTAGGAGTTCTTTTATGTGAGTTTTGCCTCCATTGACATTATGTAGCTATATTTCTTACATACTTTATCAGTTTGCATGAGAATTAGCTGTTTTTCACTAACATGAGGCAATTTCTTCATTGCCTCTGGATGCCCATATCCAAGTGGTAACAGAGATAGTGGGGAAGTTCATATCCATAACAACAGGCCCTTTTTTATTGATTAGATGGTTGTGTTAAGACTATACAGTAAAGTCAGGAGTGCTTGTCACTGAAAACTAGTTGCCCTGTGTGCAACTAGGTATTGATGAAATTTCAAATGTGCTTTTATGGGAAAAATATTAACTTGAGATGCCCATGTCTATGCAGGGCACTGCCAAACACTTGAGGAGAAACTACTAAAATAGACCCTGATGATTTATGGATGAAGTATTTAGGGAGATATTCTGAATTTAGGTTAGAAATCAGCTAATCAGGCAGGACTTACTAAAAAAAAATGAATTAGCTTTGTCAATAATGAAGATTAGTGGGGTTTCACCTAATTAGCTACTACCTGGCTACTACTAGTGCTGGTCTCTCCACAGCTTCATGCTGCTGGGATACATTACCCCATTTGCTTCTTCTCCTCTGACCAGAAGAAAAACAGTAGCACCAGTTCCAATTGAGAAGCAGGCCACAGGCTGTTTTGTAATCAACAGCCTTGTCCCAGATGATGCATGTTCTGTAGGCTGGTTGTAGACTTTTTCTAGTAGATGTCTTGAATATCAGCCAGACCAATCAGGAAGGTCCCTACTGTGACCATCCAGAGAGAAACACACACACACACACACGCACACACGCACACACACACACACACACACACACACACACACACACACACACACACACACACACACACACACACACACACACACACACACACATACAGACACACTATATATATATATATATATATATATATATATATATATATATATATATATATATATATATATATATATATATATTTGTTGTTGTTGTTGTTGTTGTTATCTTTTGGCTTTTCCCAGTAAGGGGTCGCCACAGCGGAACTCCGGTCCATTAATGATCGGCAGTAGATTTTTACGTACCGTCTTGCCAGGCCGGATGCACAACCTTCAACGAAGGTATGCCCTTTCACGCATGTCTCCACACAGAAGACACTTTAACTGAGAATCGAACAGGACAATGTCTTACTGTGAGGCGACCACGCTACCGCAGCACCACCACCCCAGCATTTTATATATATATATATATATATATATATATATATATATATATATATATATATATATATATATATATATATATATATATATATATATATATATATATATATATATATATATATATATATATATATATATATATATATATATATAAAAATATATATATATAGAGAGAGAGAGAGAGAAATCTAATTACATTCATACCCATGCAACTATGCTTAAACACAGGCACACAGACTTACGCACTCACAAACTACCAACACCAATATACTGTTGCTAAACTTCACTCTACTTACCTGGAATGTGGCCTTTCACTTTGACTTGAATGGACTACTTCTGTCTTTTGGCAATGTTAGTTTTTATGACTGAGCAGTTATCTAAATTGCTCATTAGCACAAACAGGTTGCATCAGACATGTCCTGGAAAAAGCTGATGATTAATTAGCATTAATCACTCCACCAGATTACCTCATTACCTTGAAGCATGGCCAGTGGGACTACCCCCACATGGTAATTTATGTGTTTGCAGAAAATCACTGTTTTAGGGTGTTCTCTGGATAGGATTATAGGATCATAGGAAGTTACTAGGCTAATGGCCGTAGGGCCCTTACAAGCTTAGCCAAGTTTTACCCTTTTTTTCAATGATCTGCGCCATTTGCCACTGTCCAACAGGGACACAAGTGGAACCCCCCAGTGTGAATTTATGGTTACCCATCCAATAGTTCAGACTGCATTTGAAGAGGGCCAGTGAGGTGCTCTGTTTGACAAGAAGTGGGAGTCCATTCCAAAGGTGTTGTGACCTGTAGGAGACAAATTATGATTTTGTGTAGTTTTTTTTTTTTTTTTTACATTTGTTGACCGGGAATGTCCGACTAGGTTCCACAGAGCCTGTTTTCAGCGGAGGCCCGGGGAGAAATGCTCCAGATGCATGTCTTTGGAATTGTGTAGTTACTTCCCTTCAGCTATTTAAATTTTTTGGAGTCCCCACTGTATTCCACAGAGCCAGAATACTAAGAGAGCATTCCCCACCTGATCTATCTTGCCTTTTAAAATTAATGGCTTTCCCTTAGATTAATAAAGCTTGAGTTACCCCCACCCATCTAACTGCTCAGAGCACAGACTACTCTAGGGACATTAACCCATTTTTCCATCTTATCTTTAAAATCTGCAAAATCTAGTCCAAGAGCAACAGTTATTGGAGAGTCCACATGGTGCAGCTCAGTAATCTTTTCTGATGGGTGCTTCTGATTTGCTACTGTTGACAGAAGGGACATTGGGACATTACCTCCTGGAGATTGCTGATCACCAGAAAGTCTAACAACTGCTTCATAGGTGCCAACATGGAACTTATGCTTCTGTTTTTTTTCCTGGTGAGAAAAGGAACAGAGGGCAGTGATTCTTGACTGTCTCTGAGTGGGCAGTGAGTGTATGTGTAGGACTGCCCTGATTGGTCTAGTTGCTATTCAAGGCACCTTCTAGGAAAAGGTTACAGCAAGCCTACAGACCCCTGCATTAGCTGTGACTAGACTGATGATCACCAAACAGCCAGTGACCTGCTCCTCATTGTGGGATTTGCTTCTGGTGAGAGATGAAGCAAAGGGGCACTGTATCTCAGCAGCAGGAAGCTGTGGTGAGAATAACACTAGTAGAAGTCAGGTTATTTCTCATTAGGTGAAGTCCCACTATTCATCATTCCTGACAAATCCATTCCTTTCTCTTTTTTTTCTTTTCAGTAAGTGCTGCTTGATAAGCTACTGTCTATTGCAAGATAAGAATATCTCCCTAAATACTTCATCCATAAATTGCCAGGGTATACTTTAGTATAATCAAGTGTTTGGTAGTACCCTGTATAGATGGAGTCATCTTGAGTTGACATTTTTTTCCAGTAAAAGCACCCTTGAAATTTCACTAGTACCTAGTTACACACAGGACAACTACTTTACAGTGACAAGCACTGTCTCCAGAGTTGGAAACCAGATACTCCTGAATTTACTTTATATTCTTACCCCAACCAGCTTGTCAATAAAAAAGGACCTGCTCCCATGGATATGAACTTCTTCACCATCTTCATTACTAGCTTGATGCATAAGAGTATCCTAGAGCAATCTAGTCATATTTATTGACAGTCAGCTAATTCTCAAACAAACAAACTGGAAAGGTATGTGAGAGATGTATTTATACAATGTCACTGGAGGCAAAGCAATCACATAAAAGCACTCTTAATATCAATCAGGTTGTTAGTAGTACACATGCTGTATCCATCACACACAGTACGAAACAGACACATAGACCATACCTCTCAGTTGTCCAGACTATTGCCTCATATTTTTGGTCTGTTCCCCAAAAAATCTGTAGCTTTCTGGATTTTTGTGGCAAATCAGTGAGGACTAAATTCACTAAATAATGAAAGGCATTTGAGTTTCAGACTTCATATCCTTCAGAAAATGCATGATAACACAAGACCTTTTATTCTAGCAACTTTCTAAGTTTATAAGAGCAATATATAAAATTTGTCCATATTTTTAGGGCATTGCCCTCATTATTTTTGGCTTTGTTCAGATTTTTTTGTTCTAAGAGGTTAAGAGCTATGACATAGACCCATATATACAGAGCACTTACGTGTAACCTTCTTGAACCTCAAAGACCTCCTAGATGAAGCACACATGACAAATGCTCTTAGCAGCCCCAAATGCACTCTTTTAAAACACCCACATTAACACATAAAGACACAACTCATACATCCTCTACTTCTAATCCCATAAAGCAAGCCACCACACAATACAACTTTCTGGTCATTGGAGACTCCACTGTGAAACACACTGATATTTGTCTCACCAGAATGAGTAAGGAGAAAGTCATAATCTGTTGCTTATCAGGGGCCAAGATAATCATATTCTGCATGCACTCAGATCATTGGACCACAAGTACCAGTATGACTCAGTCATAGTACATTTGAGTGTAAATGACCTGAGATGTATCTCCCTAAACTACATGAAGGGAGACATCATGGAGCTCTCGCAATATGTGTTCCAGGCATGGTATCAGCCTATCAGTGAGCGGCATTCTACCTTCACTAAGGATGATGCCACAATATGAACAGAAGTGGACTAACTTCATAATTGGCTTAGTTCCTGGTGTCATTCTATGGCAGTGCATTATTTGTCAGCATGGAAGGACATGGTCAACAGTCCACGCTGCTTTGACAGGGATGGTCTGCACCTCTCCCCTCTAGACTTTCAAATATCAGCTAAAACATTGTTCTCCCCACCAGAGCCTTTTTTAATTAAAGCCAGACTGAAAATAATTCCAACAAAGCAAGGCAAAACCAAGAAAATCTAAAGGTGTTACTCCTCAATGCTAGGAGTCTAACAGGAAACTCCAATCCCTACACGCTCACTTAACCTAGAGAATGCTGATGTCTGTGCAGTCACTGAGACATGGTTTAAAACAGTTGAGATCATCCTGGCAGTGCAAAGCTATAATGCCTTTCACACGTTTAGACCAGCTACTACATAGGCAGGGACTAAAGCTGGAGGTGTCTCCGTTTACATCAGAAATAAATAATATAAATAGTAATATAACAATATAATAAATAATAGAATTTGACCAGGCTGATCAAACAGGATGATGCCCTTGAGCTTCTCCACTTTCAACTCACCATAGGAAAAATCCCATAACACTTCCTTGCAAGCTATAGGTCCTCCTCAATGACACTGGAAAGCCAAAGTACATATTTAAGCTTACTGGCAACACTTTCCATTCAAGCTAATACCATATTCATGGGTGACTTCAATTACTCCACTATTAACTGGGAATCCTATATGACACCAAATGTACAGGCACAGAGATTCTTGAATTTTATAAACACAAACTCCCTGGACAAGATTGACAATATGCCAAAATGGGTTGCAAATGTACTGGATCTGGTTCTCACTAATATGGGACAGTGCTGCACATATCCTAGTGTAATGTCCTCTCTGGTATGGTCAGACTCAAAACTGTCTCCTTTGAAGTAAAAAGAATACCAGAAACCATAGCTAAGCCTGGAATGTTCAGGAACTAATCCAAGGCTAAATTCTTACTATTAAGTGAAAAATGACAAAAGTTCATGCCCTCTCTAAACCCCGAGAACACTGTGGTCTATGCAGAACTGTTCACAGAAACCCTATAGAAGCATGTTAATAGCTGCATAGAGGCAGCTCTACCATTATAAATAAGTACAGAACTAACTCAAAAAACAAGTCATTCTGCTAGAATCACAATGCCAGTTGGCTGTAGAACAGAAGGAAGAACATCATGGCAACTATTAGGAGGTGTAGCACCCAAAAGGATAGAAGTACTTTCATAAAACTAAGCAAACAACTCAGAGGACAAAATAAAGTCTACCAAAGTCACATCTGAGGTAAATTTGGCCTCCTAGGTGTCAAAGACAACCACAATGCATTATTTAGTTATGTCTGTAACCTCAAAAGTGATAAACAGTTGCGTGCAGAGCTCCTTGTTAACGGAGCCCCCTATAGTGAGCCAGAACTATAGCAAACCTACTGGTAGACAAATTCATTTCTAACTTTACCCCCCCAGGCCTCCCCTCAGGAAATACCATCAAATATAACTCCTACTACTGCCACTAGACAATAGGTTCTCAGTACTCGCCCCATGGTCAAGAACACTGCATTAATGGGCCCAGACAATATCTCAGGCTGCCTTCTTAGTAGCATTAAACATGTCCTATCAGGCCCTCTGTAATCACTATTTAACCATAGCCTCCAAATAAGGTTCATGTCTCATGAACGGAGAACAGCAAACATCATCCCTCTGCACAAAGGTGGACCTGTAAACTACAGACCCATAAACCTCACTAGTCTCTTATGCAAAGCCATGAGAAGAATTATCATGGAAATGATCAATAATGACATAAGAAACCTCCATTTACTGGACCCATCCCAGTTTTGTTTCATCACTAATGAAATGGATGAGGGCAAAATAGTTCACACTGCTATCTTGACCTGGCCAAGGCATTTGACACAATACCCCACTCAGGCATTGTTGACAAACTCAAGAGGTTAGGTATAAACCTTTATGTCATCCTCTGGTTATTCAGCTGGCTCACAGACAGGACCCAGGAAGTTGGAATTGGGGTCTTCACCTCTGTAAAGAGGCCACTCACCAGCAAAGGCCTTCAGGAATCAGTCCTCTGACTGCTCCTTTTTGGTATCTACTTCTCCAGTGTCAATGGCAACTTCAATGGCCTCCGGCTGACCAACTTTGCAGAAGTTTAAATTTGGAGGAGCCATGGAATCCCCAGCTAAAACTAAGGTTCTCCAGAAAGGGCTGGCAGAGAAAAATAACTGGTGCCAGAACCATGGACAAAAACTAAATATAAAGAAATGCATAATAGTATCCTTCAGGAAGTTAGCAACCACTGTTAACTATCATATTAACAGCACACCTCTAAGGGTTGAGCCAGTAGTCAAGAACTTGTGGACACACATAGACTTTTGACCATGACATTTCAACATTAGTGAGGAAATCATTCTACATTGTGCAACCTATAAACAAATGTATGGTATCTAGATCCAAGAAGATCATTGCTCCACTGTATTCAGTATTCATCAGACCTATCACTGAGGACAATTCCCCTTTGATATGTGCCTAACCAGACACTTCCAACTACTGGAATGTCCACAGAAGTTTTATGCTGAAAGAATACAAGATTTATGCAGACCACCTCAAGCCCTATCCCTGTATTCCATTTCCTACAGGCTGTTTAGGGGAGATCTATACATGGCAAACAAGGCATTGTCGGACCCCACCCTGATGTACCAACTGCATATCCACAGAAAACAAAAAAACAGCACCAGAATTACAAGTTTTAAGGACCTAAATCTTGCCTGTGATTTAAAGCGGATCTTCTGGAGTGACAGGTATGTATCTTGGATACTACATCTTCTCGAGAAAAGGCTCCCCGTCCACGTGAAGCAGAATTCCTCCCTAACCTAATTCATGTGTAACTTTGACCATTGGATGGGTATCAGGAAATTCATCCTTAGTTTGGCAACTGACTCTAATGGACATAGGCAGCTCATTCGTGATTCATTTCCCAGACCCCTGCTTGTAAATTATTCTTTTCCCAAACCCCAGCTTACACTTACCAAGGGTAACAGAACTTGTCAGAGATTTGACATACATAGCTAAGCTTAAAAAGGCCCCTGTGGTAATTCACCTGGTGCACAGCTATGAACCTATAGATTATGATACTACAAGTGATACTAGAAATGCACACACTGATTTTATTTTCTGTAGTGAAAAACAATGATGAGTATAATTAAGAAATGCAGATGAAACAGATGCATGTGCAACAGTAACCATGGAAGCACTGAAAATGTTGATACAGACTTAACAGAAAATGGAACTATTGTAAGACACAGTGGACTGAAACTGATATTATTAGACAAACAATAAAAGCAAGCAGTATAGGCATACTAACTTTAAAAACATGATAAACACTTTTACCGCCAGAATATCTGGTGCATCAAAAAGAGTTTCTCAGGCAAAAGACCATCACAATAAAATGCCATCTACTCCATCTGGGATGGATACAATTATCTTCAGCCATAATGAACTTATTACTGATGTAGAAGGTTGTTCAAGGAAGGGGGGGTATTTTCGCCAGAGGAGAATATTTCTCCCCAGACAAGACCTAGGATGCCATAAAAGTAATATTAACTGAAATAACAGGGTCTCCAAAAGTTATACACATCATTGATAAGCTCCTTAGAACATCCCCACTGTGGTTATTGATCTGACTACACTTTCTGGTTGCACTGCATAGGTACTCATGTGAGTGCACAAAGCAGAACATGTTTTGCTGTGCAGCCTTGGTCATGTGCACACAGAAAAAAATGTGATTCACAGGTATTATGCCCTTGCACCATTCCCAATTCCTCAGTCACCTGATTACTAACCTGACTCATCTTTCAGATACCCACACTTCTTCACTCTCCCTATTGTGCACTCACCCTTAATCACAGCACAGCGTGCCTCATCCTGCCTCACATGGTGTGTAAAAATTGTGTAAGTGCAGATTATCATTATCTGTCTGATCTACTGAATACCTGCCAAGCACCCAAGTCTTCCACAAAATGTTGCTATACATTGCCTATGTTACTGTGTCACTTCTGACTCCTATATTATTCTATTGTATATTGTTAAATGCTGTTATTACTCTTGTATATTGTTAAATGCTGTTATTAACTCCCTAAATAATCTCTTAATTATGTACATTGTTTTTTTTTGGAACTTTTCTCCTGGGCCTCCACTGAAAATGGGCTCATTTCAGCCCAGTGGACTTTCCTAGTTAAAAAAAGCTAATAAATAAATAACTGACTTATTAGTTACTAGCCTTGCAACTGTGAGACAAAATCAACCACACTTGTTGCATTCTTATTTTGATATGAAATTAGCTAAATGAAAAGCAGATACAACAGGAAAAACTATAATTTCATACATAAATAGAACTATATAAACTAACATAAAAGGCATAGTAGCAATGCAGGCAGTAAACATAGCACTAACCAAAATGCAGGAAACAAAGCTGAAAGAACCGCTGCTTCATGAACTTTAAAATTCGGATTTATTGTGATACAAACAGGAAACGTCTCCTGTTTGTATCACAATAAATCTGAATTTTAAAGTTCATGAAGCAGCGATTCTTTCAGCTTTGTTTCCTGCATTTTGCTTAGTGCTGTGTTTACTGCCTGCATCACTACTGTGCTTTTTATGTTAGTTTATGTGCTTGGACTGAGTTTGGCACAGGTAGCGTTAGTCCTGTGGAGAGTGATATTTCTTGGACTTATGAATAGTACTATGCTGCAGGTAAATGAATGGGGGAAGTGCCTGCACATTTTGTTTACTGTTTTGTGATTATAATGCAGGTGTAGATGTTTGTTGACATAATGTAGCTGTTTTGTGGAGGAAGGATGTGTTTTTAGGTTTAGCTGACAACAGGTGAATTCTGTCTGTGGGGCTGAGCACATGGAGATGTTTTTTTACATGGTATGACAGTTGCAATGTACAGTAGCATAGCTAGAGTGGGGCAAAACAGGCAGCTGTCATGAATGCAAGGTGTTTGAATGCCAGTACAGAAATTAATTGTGATACTTTCCTTTTACAGTACTTATGAACTTCAACAATTTGTGTGTGGTATAAGTTGTAGCAAGCCATTTGCTACAAATGTGACAAGTGGTTTGCTACAGAATTTTTTTTCTCATTGGGTAAATTGAGTGGTGGGCTGCAGTAACAGAACCAGGCTGACTCCTGAACTTTAGGGGTAACAGCCAGATCACATACCTCTCTCTCTCTCTCTCTTTTTTTTTTTAATAGTTAAAGGTAGCCATATCAGGGAACAGCAGTGGTAGCTTGAAAAGCCAGGTGTGGCTCTGGTAGTGTGTTGTATTGTACTGGGATACCTGCGACATAGGAAGATTTGATGTGTGTTGAAATGAGATGGATCTATACCCCCTGGTGTAGAATGAGATGTGTATGTATGTGATTGTGTGTGTGTTTTATGTGGACAGTGTTTATGTCCCTTCTTTATTACGTGGTCATTATAACTGTATGTACTTAACATAAGTTGACATTAACCCTCCTCTAGAGCTAATAACAGGATATATACCAGCTTATGTTAGGTACATACAGTTAAATATATCCTGTTAGTAACTTTAGGTGAGGGTTATAGCTGAGCAAGATACAATACTTAGTGTGAGGGTGTTGTGTGGTACCTGCTGGCCTGCCAAGGGGACAGTCACACAGCAGTGGAAGTTATGTACATTTTTAATCAAAGGAAGTTGTAACCTGTGTCTTCCCAGCTTGTGATTGCTTTGGACCATGCTGTTGATCGTCTTAAATGGTGTGACCGCTGTAGGTGCTGTGTTTACACTCCTTCTTGAATCGCCCCCTATGATGGACTTTGGCTGTGACAAAGAGCGTTTATGGGTTTTAAAGTACCAGTAAGTAGATTAGCTGGCATAGTAATTCACTGGTGGAGGAGGAGGACAGCAAGTGCAAATGTAATGCTACTTTCAGGGACTAATGCAGGTGAACATAAGCATAACACCCATTTAGCATTTATGGGCAACCGCTTACAACATCTGTTCCATGATGCTGTATGCCTACAATGGGTACATTGAGTGGGTAGGCCTCTCCCCTTGCTGAAGTAGAGATCCTCATGTGAATAATACTGTGATATCATGATATCTTGATGGATGCCCTATCATAGGCTTCAAAGACCAATTCACATAAGGTTCAAGCAAGGCACCCTTTATTAACTTGCAGCAAGGAGACAAAGCATGCTGGCAGAATGGTTTGTCTGAACATTCTTAATTAGTATGGTATTTTTATACAGTTCTTTCCATGTCACACAGAAATGTTACTTCTATTGCTGATGTAGTTAGATACAGCTTTCTGTATTGTTCTACAGAAAATGTTACTAGACTAATTGCTGACTAGTTGAGAATAACTGCTGATTTACAAAACATTTGAGAAAAACAACCTGGCCTTGGGGCTTATTTTAGCCCACCACAAACTTTCAATTTTCAGTTGTGCAGTTCTAATATATGTGCTATATTTTGCCTAGATTCAAGGTACATTTCTAGCTTAGGTACAAGTAATGCTGACTGTGGTTTATACTTTCAAGCATCCACTGTGTTCCTTATCAAAGCTTCTAGTAGCTGTGTACTTTCTCATGACATAAGCAGAATATCAATAGCTCTTTGTTAAGTCTCATGACACTAGTAGAAATGAAACACTTCTTGTTAATTGCTGACATTAGCAGAAAATAGAATGCTTTTTGTTAAGTTGCTAATAGCTGTGCAGTGTGAACAGAATAAATGTATTAACCCTTTTAAACCTAGAATGCACTAAGCATGCATATTACTAATACATATTTTTCTAACATTTCCCCCCTTTTAATACTTTTATTCTACTTCAAAATAAGCATAAACAGTTTTTTTTTTCTTCCCCTATCCTCTTCCTACTCAGGATTTGCAGTTAAAAGAGTCATTCAGTTTAAACTTATGAAAGCATTTTCAATTTTTCAGCAATTCTTAAAGTTCAGCACCTTGGTATAAGGTTTCTGAAACTGACATGTCTATAAAGTCTTTAATCAGTCTTTTCATGCAGGGGATGCACCAGCACTCACATACCACCAGCAGGATCGTTCCTACACAGATGGCAATCAGGATGTCCATTAGGATACTGCCCCACCCCCCAAACAATCTCTGGAAAAAGTCCATCAATGGATTTGGTCCTAGCTTGGTCATAGCCGACACCTGCTGAATTACCTCAAGGTGATTGTCTATCTCATGTTTGTGGTCAGAAATATACGAACAGCACTCCTCCTGGATTAAAGTGCAAGTACCTCCTCTCGGCGCTAGGGTGAAGTCAAGAGCCATGCAGTTTTGAAGCACTACAGTTCTCATGGCAGTCAGTTCATCAGTCACCAATTCTAGGGCAGAAAAGGTTGCATTGCTCATTATTTCAAGAAGTTTAGACAGTTTTCTCAGTTCCCAGATTGATTTCATTGCTCCATATGCTGGCAGTACACCTGCCCATGAGATGACGGTATCACCCAAGTCCATATGTGACAGTCCATTTTTCCCTAGGATCACAGCATGATGGTTTTTCCAGCCCACATTGATTTGCCCCACTGGGTTGACAGGCTTCTTGATTTCTCATAGAACATTCCGAATTTTCCCCTGAGGTAAAACTGCTGTGTGTCGTATGGCCGGAACCAGGTACCCCAAATAACAACTGCCGGACCAATTCTCAGGTAACCACTTATATGCTTTCCTACCACATACAAAGTAGCAATTTTCTACTTTGGTAGTAACTTTACTATGTCCTGGCTCTGGATGAAACATTTTTTTTGTCAAGTATAATCAGTTGTTAATAGAGGTCAGCATTATGTTTTACTTCATCAGTTGTCCTATGCATCAGTTCAAAAAATTAATCATAGCTTGTGTTGCAATAGGAACCTGTGTTGTTAGTTTTATTGTAGCATCTATAGGGAACAGTCACATTGCAATTGCTCCAACCCACCTGAACTGTATAATTTTTGTAAAAACACACAGTCCCCTTCTGTTGAACAGACAAGTGCGATGTTACTTTATCTTGTGATGTGACATCTGATGTATCATAAACTAAGTTTTCCCAGGTCTTGTTGGCTCCTAGGGGGACTGAAGTTAACAATAACCCCCGTATGCTGTTGGCAAAGCTGTGCAAATCCAACAATTCAAAACATTGAAGGTTTCAGCATACACATATTTGATTGTCTGGTAAGTGTTGAAGTTTGGGTGCCACACTACGTGCAACTCTCCACGCTTATTCAGTTCAGTTTGTGTGGCTGGGCAAAGGAATGGCCACTACAAAAAGATTATTGTCACTAGTACAGTCAACAGGATGATTATGCAATACTTCTGAGGAAACGGTTGTTCTGCATTCCTGTTTTCTCCAACTCTTCCGAGTAGGTGTATTTGGATTTTTCTAGATTCCATCATTTTTGCTTTTGACATGTGATCTTACTCTCTGCCATAATAGGACCTTCAGCACTGATGGTTTCTTCACTGGGGTTGAGACGGATCAGTCCTATTGATCTGACCCCCCCTTTGTAGCCAGACTTTGTGCTGAGGGCCCCGATGGAGAGGTAAGATTTTTCTCCAGTTCAAAGTTTTTAACTAGTTTGCAGTGCGTCAATTGGATCCACGAAGCTTGCTCTGCTACCTTGACTGCAGTGGGTGTCGACAGAAGCACCTGGTATGGACCTTCCCACCTTGGTGATGATCAATTCTTCTTCTTTATGACTTTTATCCACACCCAGTCCCCGGGTGTCACTGCCACCTCTGATGTCTCAGATTGCTTTCTATCTGAAACAGAATTTGATTGCAACAGATGTTTAGAATTCATGACTTTCTTTATATATTCAGCTAGTGTAAAATCAGCTTCCTGGTCTGAGGACATGAGAAGTTTCCATCGGGGTGTATAATAAGCCCTTCCAAATAGTTTTTCAAAATGAGTCAACCCTTTTGCAGTTGGAACAGTTCTCATGCTCAACAGTGCCAGGGGCAAACAATACAGCCAATTCTTTCCTGTCTCAGCTATTAACTTTCTCAATTTGTTTTTTAATATACCATTATGCCTTTCAACTAGCCCTGCAGATTGTGGATGGTATGCACAATGATTTTTTAAAGAAATACCAAAATGCTTACTTAACTGCTGTATGGTTTGGTTTACAAAGTGTGTATCATTGTCACTGTAGATCCTTTCTGGAATGCCGAATCTAGGGATGATTTCTTTGACAAGTACTTTTGCCACCTTGGCTGCATCTGGATTTTTGGTTGGAAAGGCTTCCACCCATCTGGAAAACATATCTACAATGACAAGACAATACTTCTTATTTTCACATTTGTTAAAGTCTATGAAATCCATACAGATAGTGTGAAATGGATATGGTGGTGTAGGGAAACTCCCTTGTTTGGGCTTTAACGCCCCTTGTGCATGATGTTTGTTGCAAATTTGACATGTCAAACAAAATTTTTTAAAGTAGTTTGTAAATCCGTACGTTGTGAAAACCTGGTTCACCAGCTGTACCATCCCCCCTGATGAGACATGACAATGCCCATGGCTCAACAAAGCTGCATAGCTAAACAAATTAGATGGTAGTATCAGTTTCCCTTCTTTAGAGATGCACCGCCCTTTTTCGAGAGTTGCTCTTCGTTTTACCCATCTTTGTTTTTCAGCTTGCGTAGTGAGTGTCTGCATTGTTTTTAACATTTCTAAGTCTAAAATCTCAGAGGGTTGTAATTCCTCATTTAAAAGAAATACTTCTGTAGCTGCTTGCTTTGCAGCTGTATCAGCTCTCGCATTACCTTTTGAAATTTTATTGCTTGGTGTTAGCTGTGCATTTACAAATGGCTATTTTCTGAGGTAACTGAATAGATTCTAAAAGATCTAAGATAAACTGTGCATGATTTATAGGTTTGCCAGTAGATGTTATCATTCCTCGGTTTTTCCACTGTTGCGCAAAAACATGTACAGTAGAAAAACCGTACTGGTTGTCAGTAAAAATGTTTACACATTTACCCTTTGCTAAGGTACACACCCGTGTCAAGGCAATCAATTCTGCTGCCTGTGCAGATAAGTTGTGTGGTAAAGGTTTTGCTTCTATAATCTCAGTGTCAGAAACTACTGCATATCCTACTAGGTTCTGTCCTGCAGGACCCCTTTTGCACAAACCATCCACATAGTATGTCACCTCAACATTATCCAAGGGAACATCCGTGAGATCTTTTCTAGGTAGTGTCTTTTGCTCAATTACCTGCAGGCAGCGGTTCGGTGTGCCATCTGCAGGGGTCGGGAGCAGAGTAGAAGGGTTCAAAGTCATGCATCGCTTAATTGTCATGTGAGGTTGGCTCAATAATATAGTCATACAGGAAAGATGCCTAGCAGGGGAAAGATATGCCACCTTTTCTTGTAGTAAAATAATCGCGACTGCATGAGGCACTCTCAATGTGAGAGGGTGGAATAAAACTACTGAGGCCGAAGCCTGTACTGCCTTTGCAGCTGCAACTACTGCTTGTATGCAATGGGGTAAGGACCATGCCACTGGGTCTAGTTGTGATGAATAGTAAGCAATGGGGCGTTGCTTATCCCCATGCTGCTGTGTTAATACTGATGTCATGTAACCCTGCTTACAATCTACAGTTTGGAAAAAATGTTTATGGTAGTTTGGTAATCCTAGAACTAATGAGGATGCTATTAACTGTTTCAGTTTGCAGAAAGCAGATTCCGCCTCTGGTGTCCATTGTAACAAATCCTGTGCTGCCATAGGCTTCTTATATATAAGGTCAGTTAGCGGTGCAGATTCCAAAGCATAGTTTGGAATCCAGCTCCTGCAAAAATTAGTTGTACCCAGGAAGGACATCATTTTCTTCTTGGTTGTGGGTTTTGGTGCTTGCAAAATTGCTACCTTTCTGTCCTCATCTAATGTTCTACCTTCCTTGGATATTACATATCCCAGGTATTTGACTTGTTTTTTCCAAAGCTGCAGTTTATTTTTATTTACCTTATGTCCTTCAGCGGCTAAAATCGTAATAGCGCTATGGTATCTTCTCTACAATCTTGCTGGGTGGGGGCCGCCAGCAAGATGTCATCAACATAAAGTAAAATCTGACTGCCTCTTGGTGGGGTGAATCCCGCCAAGTTGCTTGCCATTTCTTGTGAGAATATTGTTGGACTTTCACAATATCCCTGTGGAAGTTGCGTATATGTATACCTTTTCCCATGAAATGTGAATGCAAACCAATACTGGCTGTCAGGGTGTATCGGTATCGAAAAGAATGCATTGCTGATGTCTACCACAGAAAAATACTTCTGTTGAGGTTTTAAATCATTCAACAGGGTGTGTGGGTCTGGCACCGTAGGTGCCATTGGTATTACTGCATCATTTACAGCTTGTAAATCTTGGACCATACGCCATTCTCCATTTGTTTTTTTAACTGGAAATAAGGGTGTGTTACATGGTGAATCAGGAGATTCTACTAGTATCCCTCCTTTAAGTAAGGCTGCTATAATAGGTTTTATCTCTGCCTCTGCATCTTTTCTTAAGGGATACTGTCTTTTCTGTGGTCTAAATGCTGACTTTGGCGTGATGGTAACTGGTCCCGCTGTATGAATATAAGTCCTACATCTGATTTTCTTGTTGACCAGAGAGTTTCTGGTATATTCTGTAAGGCATTCTCTTCTTCCTTTAATAGGAGTGCTAATCAGCTGTCCTTGCTAGACTGCAAGTGCATGGCTGGGTGGGTCTGAGTTATCCAATTCAACTTCTGTATTTGTATTGCCTGTTCTGACAGTTCTAATTCTGTCTGTTTCTCCCATCTCGTGACTTTTTCTCCTAGGTATGCCCATTCTATATTTTTGTTCTTGGTTAAGCTAACATGTGGTAATTGATTAGATTTATAAAGTGCAAAGAACTCCTGGGGCAATGAACAGCTGGCTACACTGTTCCCTTCTGTGTCCCAGTACAGGTTACGTAATATCAATCTGTTTGCATGATTTTTAAACAATTCTTGCTCATATTCCTTATCGGGTCCTGGTGTGTTACAATAATACAGGGTACAGTGCAACAAGTGTTGCTTCTCAATGTCAAGGGAGGGGAACTTGCTGATGGCTACATTCATTAATTCTTCGGTCACAGTCCCTGGACCAGTCGTAACCAAGTTCTGGCTGTACCAATAAAACATTTCACCCTCTGATTGCACTGCAAAGGTATCAATTTGTTGCTGTGCTTCCATACCCTGCATGGTTGGGACTACTGCTATACCAAATAGTTGCATGAGGTCTCTGCCCAAGAGGTTTACTGGGCATTTTGCAGAAACAGCAATTTTGCGTTTCTGAATCAATCCTGAAACTGGATCAGTTATTGCAATATTACGGGAGAGGGGCTCCCGATACAGCTGTCCATTAGCTGCTTTCACTAATATGTAATCAGGTGACTCCATGTTTGCTGGCAGTTTGGAGGGATGTATCAGGGTTCATGATGCCCCTGAGTCACACAAGAATTTGACTTCCCTCCCTTCTACCAAGAGTGTAACTTCTGGTTTCGTGTCTGCTAAATAGAGCTCCAAGCTCAATAAAGCTAGGTCTAATATTTCATTTTCTTCATTGTCACTAACTTCTTGCACTTCCTCTATCTCTTCTGTCACATCCTCTACTCCCTCTATCACATTCTCATTTGTCCTTTCTTCGCTATCCCCTTCTAGTGATTCCTGACTACCACATAGTCAGTCCTCACTCTCCTTATCTTCCGTGGTTGCCTTCTTATTTTTCCTGCAATCCTTTGCCAAGTGTCCCTTTTTACCGCATTTGAAACATTCACCCCTTTTCTTTCGCCCTTCAAAGTCCTCTGATCGTTGATCAGATTGTTTGTTTCCCTGTGCATTTTTCTTGCCCTTTTTCCCAGACTGTACTACATAAACTTCTGCTCCATCTTCTACAGAAAATACTTGAGCTTTCTTTTTCTTTTTGCTATTAAAATGCCTTTCGGCATGCCTAGCATATTCAAGTAATGACTGTAACCTGCTTGTACGATGGTCTACCATGTGTTTTGTAAGAAAACTGCTTATAGGTGCAATACTGCCCTTTAAAAATGCATTCTTTAACTGCTGTTCATATGGGGAATCTTGTGTTTGATCTTCAGGAACCTGCATTCCACAGTGGTTATTAAAACATTCTAATAGTCTGGCATAATACCGGTCAATAGTTTCACCTTCTTGTTGGATACATTGGTTAATGCAAGTCCAGTCTACCCTAGGCTTCCATTTTTCAGAGATGCGGTCTGTAAGACCTTTCACTCTGTTGTCTAATTCTGCGCTGCTATGTAGGAGGGGTCTTTGTGCAGCGTCATTGGGATTCCAGTTGCCACTAATCATGTGCCAATCTGGCCCCACAATTTGTCTAACTACTTTTTCTACATCTTCTCTGTTTAGGTTATAACTCAGCCTCATTCCTTGTAAATCTTCTGAGAATTTTCTAAAATTAACTTTTGGATGGGAAATTCCCTCAGTGGCTTTCCGGATATCCTTCGCAGTCCAAGGTCTATACACTAAAATAGTTGGGTCCTGATTATCTTGTCCTGCCTGAGGATTGGGTACTTCTATAAGTGGGCATATTTCTTCTTCACTCATAGATTGGGAATTCTTAACTATTTGATATAACTCGATGCCTTCATTTGAGTTACCTGCCCTTGTTTGAGACCTGGTCCCGATGGGATCTCTAATATACGGTTCTATTTTCATAATGCCTCTTTCTTCAGTGACCATAGGATATCATGGGGGTGGACTAACCTGTTCACTTGATTCATATTCTGGTAAGGGATGCGGAGGTGCTGATGCTATTACTAAGTTATTGTCCTCCTTATCTAAAAACATTGTTTTTGAATGTTTGTTTTTTTTTTCCCTACGGTTTACTTCCTCAATCCACCTGTGTGCCTGAGGAATTCCTAATTTACGTTGCTTTTTTACCCGACCTTTGGAATCGGTTTTGAGCTGTTTGACAAGTTTGATAAGCAAGGATTTTTCTAATTTTCCATCGAATTCATATTTATTAACCCATTTTGAATAATATTTAATATTGTCGGCGCGCTGCGACTGTATGTATTTTGCATCTTCTGTTAATGGCGGATTTTGGGGTCTTTTTGTGCAATCATTACCCATTTTGTTCTACCCTTTTATCATTATGTAACTTCTCTTATTGTTAACGTGGTACCATGGATTTTGTTATAGTCACTTCAGAATGACTGCCTACTTATTCTGTTTCTCCTGATCTATGACAAGACAGTAATCTTTTCTGTCCCTGACTTGTAAGCAAAAATACAGTCCTGACAAAAACAATACAAATCTGGTCCCTGATCTAAAACAGAAAACAGAGAAAAGTAGATTCACCTTACCTGAGCCTACGTGATTGATCACCTGATTCACGGAGACCCATCCTTCAGTCGCAGATCAGAAAGTGGCTGGCCTCTTTTGAATGACAATTCAGTCGGAGGGATTTTCAAATAAGAAGAACTGATTTGGTTTCTTCCCCGTACGGTTTCAACCACCTGGCCCGTCTGATCTGAGGTGAACAGAGGGTTCAGGTCCGAAGGACCAATCTGTCAAAGGAAAAAACTTCAAAGACCAATTCAGGTAAGGTTCAAGCAAGGCACCCTTTATTAACTTGCAGCAAGGAGACAAAGCATGCTGGCAGAATGGTTTGTCTGAACATTAATAATTAGTATGGTATTTTTATACAGTTCTTTCCATGTCACACAGAAATGTTACTTCTATTGCTGACGTAGTTAGACACAGCTTTCTGTATTGTTCTACAGAAACTGTTACTAGACTAATTGCTGACTAGTTGAGAATAATTGCTGATTTACAAAATATTTGAGAAAAACAACCTGGCCTTGGGGCTTATTTTAGCCCACTGCAAACTTTCAATTCTTCAATTGTGCAGTTCTAATATATGTGTTACATTTTGCCTAGATTCAAGGTACATTTCTAGCTTAGGTACAAGTAGTGCTGACTACGGTTTATACTTTCAAGCATCCATTGTGTTCCTTATCAAAGCTTCTAGTAGCTGTTTACTTTCTCATGGCATAAGCAGAAAATCAATAGCTTTTTGTTAAGTCTCATGACACTAGTAGAAATGAAACACTTCTTGTTAATTGCTGACATTAGCAGAAAATAGAATGCTTCTTGATAAGTTTCTAATAGCTGTGCAGATTCATGCAGTGTGAACAGAATAAAGGTATTAACCCTTTTAAACCTCGAATGCACTAAGCATGCATATTACTAATACATATTTTTCTAACACAATCCATGTATATGTGTGGAAATTCTGTGATGGAGTGTCTAGATTAGTGGAACTGTTAAGGAAAGGGTTTTTCTTAATGTCATGTGCAGGGTTTGGTTTGGGCGAGGGATAGGTTTAGGGTTAGCAGACATGATTAAGGAAGAGCTCCTCCATGCATTTCCCTGCTTGGCACACAGTTTGCCTACCACAAAGTGATAATACTTCTTTCAAGCATGCAGTCCTCTTTCTTTTCCACACATAATCCTTTCTTCAAATACATTCTTCACACACACACACACACACACACACACACACACACACACACACACACACACGCACACATGCACACACGCACACATGCTCACACACACACACACACACACAAATCTTTATATGCATATGTATATTGTGTGTGTGTGTGTGTGTGTGTGTGTGTGTGTGTGTGTGTGTGTGTGTGTGTGTGCATGTATTTATACAATATTTTTTCATTCAAATAATTTAATAAAATATAAATAAATGATGAAGTAATACAGGAAAAATAAACAAACATATGGTCTAAGTATCTGAAGATCGAAGATTATTTTTTCGATGTACTGAAGTACACTATAAAAACAAGTCATTCTGGAATAACTATTAGCTTTACTTGAACATGTGAAAAATACTGGACTTGCAGAGGTAAAACACAAGTTTTCTTTCTTTTTTTCTTAAATGGGAAAGTAGTTTTATTAAGGCATAAATGGAGATATGTTTTTATGTGGTGGCTGTCTGATAATGTATTTCAATGTAGAAGTAGTATGCAGTCAATGAATCCTGTCACCAGCTGTGATATAGTTGCAATTCAAATAAAGATACATTTCCTAACTTATTTACTGATGTACTGGACAGCACAGAATACTGGAGAATTACTCTTATACTTCTGACTGTGAATGTCATATGGCATTAACTTTAATATTAGTCATCATGCTATTACATATCAGCAGTTTTCTGTCTGCTTATAATCACCGCTGCAATTTTGTCCATTGGCATCTTACCAATGCCCTGGCTAAGTCCTGTCTGTTATCTATTCTCAGCAGGCAGGTATTATACAACAAATTCCAAATTGTATTTTATTTTTTATTTCCTGATCCAAATGCCTCTAGGATGGCATTTAACACTAGAAGGAGCTTATAATAAAAACCCAGAATGAGCATGCATATTTGTGGTACTTTAACACAGAAAGAGAAGGTTATAACCTGCTCTTTCCTAAGCCAATAATGGATCTGATTTTCTTAATCTCTACTTGCAGATAATGTGATTCGGAACATGTCTGTTAGGCAGACTGTGCTCTAAGGTTGCCCCTGGAATGAGACTTGTGACTAATGGGCTGATACTATTAAAAATTTAATAAATGAAAAAGTCACAGCTGTCTTGCTTGTCAATTTTAGTAGCTCCCTACCCATCCAGACTAAAATTCATTTTATGCAATGCAGTTTGTTTATCCCTTGTTGACCAGGACTGTCCCACTAGTCTAGTTATCTCCTTTTAGGGGATACTAAAAGTAGTATTTATACTTCTACAAGAAATTTGGCCAGGGCATCAGGGAACTTCCTCCACTTGTTTAGATAGGTGCCATGGAATCTTTTACATCCACTTGAGATACCACCAACACAGTGACCTCAGTTTCACATCTGATCTGAAGGATGACATACTCAGAAGTGCAGAACCCCCTTATGCTGCACTGCAGTTTTAGCAATCCAGCTGTTTGGGGTGAGAATAGAACTTGCAGACTTCTGCACCAAACACAAGCTTACTACCTGTCATGCCGCTGATGTCAGTTGGTTACATTATCTGCTTGCTAGTGTGACTGGCTTTGCAGCTGCATAGCTGTTTACTTTTGATCTCCTAATCACGATAAAAGACCGTAAAAAAGTTAAAAAAGTTGTTAATTTATTATTAAGCGTTCTGTTCAAAATCCACTTTTCGTTGAGTACACCTTACTCAACTTCATTAGATAAAATAATATAATAACCATTTCTAAATATAGACACTCTATTTAAACTCCTTACATGGTCACATGTAACCACTGACAGCATTGTTATTGATTAGATGTTTGTGCAACCACTTGCTTATTTGAAAGTTAAAGATACATTGTCGCATTTGTGTTTATGTCAAAACTGTTACCTTCCAAACTCAAATTCTTACCACAGTTTAAAAACACACTAACTGAGTGTGTGAATACATAATAAAATATAAACTCTTTCCACACAGTGGAATATAAAAGCCCTTGTCCATCGTAAGAGATGTCAATCAACTACTATACTTTATTATAATGAACACCTCTCTAGCAATCGGCAACATACTCAAACCTACCCTAACCACATTGTTAAATTTAAATGTTTACATCATTTTGTTTTGTTTGGTTTTGCTTTATTTTGTTTTACATAAGCTTAAAACCAAATGATGTCAATACTTATAAAAACTAACATAGTAAAATATCATGCACTACGGCAACTCCCATACTGTCATGTTATAACATTCTGAGCATATATTGTGTTTTCTAATTGTTTACAACTACCTTTACATTCCCTCAAAAATGTATATAATGGGCTTAACAAATTGTGCAGCAAACCACAGACAAACCATACTGAATACTACTCAAGCACAGTGAATACTGCAATTTATTCTTCCCTAAAAGCTAGTTACCATGTAATAAATGCGTGCTGTAATGAAAGAAACACATTTTATATCTGTTAGCAGCTAGTTTGCTAACATAATTTGCCCATTCGCTTAACTATTGCATAAACTATGGATCCTAAAAAATTGCCAGGGTATTTATCTTTCCCACTCTTCATTTGGAGTGTATTTGTGCTGCCCATTTATTCTTGAACACTTGTCTTATACCGGCCATGTTACAAGTACTGTTTGTAAGGAAAATACATATTAACATATGACTTCCCAGAATACTTGCACCATATTTCCTAAAGCTAAAACTTCACATGATCTCAGACATAAAAAGTACATTGAAAACTTTATCAGAGCTCTAAACTATAATCTTTGCAGATATATATATATATATATATATATATATATATATATATATATATATATATATATATATATATATATTTATATGGGTCTACCTGACAACACCGACATGCTAAAACACCGACAATGAAATCACCGACACCACAAAATCGAAAGTTAAGAAACACGAAATGTCACATACTCGACAAACCACAATCCTGACACTCAACAAACAAAACAAATCCCCTGTCCAAAAAACACACACACACACAACACAAGCACACCAAAAACCTTACAAACCTACACTGAACCTTGCATACACAACTATCTATGCACTAACCTTAACTTAAACCCTAACCCTAAGGTCCATCACTATCGCAAACTCACCTAACCCGCGCCCTAACCCTAACTCACTTAACCCGCCCCTATCCCTAATGTCTGTCACTATCGCACACTCACATGACCCGCGCCCTAACCCTAACTCACTTAACCTGCCCCTAACCCTACAGACCGTCACTATTGCACACTTACCTTACCCACACCCTAACCCTGATGTCCGTCACTACTGCATACTTACCCATTAGTGCTCGTTTGACATGTCGGTGTTCTCAGCATTGGGATTCTCAACTGTCAGTCATTTTCATCGTCGATCTTATATATATATATATATATATATATATATACACACGCATATATATATATATATATATATATATATATATATATATATATATACACACACACACACACACACACACACACACACACAAACACACACACACATACATATATATGTATATCAACAGCAGCAACCCTCTTTTTCCCATTTTTTATATGGGGCTGGGCTGTTGTGTCATCTCTTGCCGCAACTTTTAATTTCAGTGCCAAACTCATATCTTCTCTCACACAATCCAGTCATCTCTTGACTGGATATCCTGCAATCCTTCTGCTTTCTATCTGTCTCTTCCAAATGCCCTTCAGCAAATCATTTTCTACTTTCCTACACTGTGACTGACCACAGTAATTTGTTCTTCTTGACCATCTCTGCAATTAGGACAAGTATGGCTTGTGCTCTGATGTCTTCATTTCTTCATCTGTCCCACAATATATTCACTACTGCCTATTTCAGAAACTTTATCTCCAGCACCCTAAGTTTTTCAGCTATTATAAATTTACTGTCAACATTTCTCTGTCATAAATAAGTACTGTTAGTAACCCTGTTTTATATACCTTACTTTTTAGTTTCTTTGACATTTTTTGTCATGCACTACTCCTGACAGTCTGTGCCAGATTGCTACAACACTTGTGATTCTAGCTTTTACCTCCTCATTCAGATTTATTTTCTTTTCAGTAGCCCCCTCCCAGATATTTGAAGCTTTTAACCTGTTACAATATTTTTGCTTATATCTCAATTTTCAGTTTCTTCTGATGTCCCCAATTTGCTGACATGACAACTGTCTTGTCTACACAGTTTCATCCTATGTGATTGCAGCTTTGAATTCATGTGTCCAATCCCTTGCTGAAAGTGTAGTCTATCACCAGTATGAACAGTATTGGGTTCAGAGCTGAATGATTATGCCTCCCCCCACACTATGAGTCTGAAAACCATTTGCACTTGTTTTATTGGGCCTTGTACATAGCTTACACTAATTATTTCTGTGATATAGGGAAATATTGCCAGCCCACCTATCTGAAATTTTGTAAATAATTCTAAGTCACTTGTGAATATTAATATGATTTATACATAGCTGTATGTTATGTACTGAGCTAAAATGTAACCACAGCTTGCCCTGCTGACTTAGAACAAAAAGTAAGTTGAAATTAGATTGCTTTATAATTGTGCTATAAAAGTTCTCTCTCAGTTTCAGTGTAGCAGACACAATGTCTAGAGCTAGACGTTTGTATATTGTTGTGAAAGAGAAATAATTACTAGGTTTCAAATGTAAAAGTGTTTTATTGTTTTACGACTTCCAAGATCTGCAGACATCGGAGAGATATGTAATTTTAACAGAGAGATGTTAAATTCTGTTAGTTTCTGTTTTAGCCTGGGATTTGAAGTCAGGTGACAAAAAGTGATGTCATCCATGCTAACCCAGCAGTAAAATATTTAATATTAATTTAAGAACTTTTTCAGAGCGAGAGAGAGAGAGAGAGAGAGAGAGAGAGAGAGTGTGACAGAGAGAGACTGTGCATTTTGTATTTTTTCTTTGACCTAGCAGGAACATCCACTCATCATCATCATCTGCACTTGCCTTGCTGTAAGTAAGATTTAGGGCATAGTATCTCTTTTAGATCTATATAGGAATATAGTAAAGCTTAGTTTATATGTTTTCTCTATTTATTTGAGACAGTCCTGCAATGTTGTTTTAAAATATTTCCTGTGATTTTGAACTCTGACGTTACTGTGTTGATTTTGTATTGTTTTGTTCTTTTATTAATGTATTAAATATATTTAAACATTTTTTGTGGCTGATATTTGTGAGAAATATTTAAGCTCTTAGAGTATTTGCATATGTATTTGGTGACACTATACAGGCCACTCCTAAATAGCTTTGCAAGTCTTGGTCAGACTACCATTTGGATTAATAGTAACATTACACAGTAGGCTTGAACATCCTTTGGAAGGGCCTTATAGTAGCTGATAAGTAGGGGTTGATGGCAGTGGAAACTACCTTATAGTCTGGGCAGAAGGGGGCATAGCTAATAAACCTGTGCTAGCCTTCCCCAGGTGTGTGTGTTTGTATATAAATCAAATCTCAAAGTGTGTGTGTCAGCTACTTGGGCAGGGACATGAAGCACTGGTTGGTCAGAAAGGGTTCTGGAGGTCTTGTCTTGGTCCCTCAGTTGAGATCTTAACCCAATAGCTGTACCAGTGGGGAGTTTTATTGGAGTCTGGAGAAAGAGAGAGAAACCAGCCCCAGACTGACTGTGATCTCTGTCTGCTCTTAAGGGTAATTGTACTTTACTGTGTGTGTACTTGTCATTATCTCAATGTGTATATCCTCTAGGTGTTGCCAGTGGTGAGGACTGAGGCTCCTTGATTATTGGGCAAGGGCAGGGGCATCACAATTTTGATGGTCTTGCATTGCAGAACTTTCCAAATCAACTTTCTTGGGACCTTGTCCTGCGCTTTTCCAAGTCTAGGAATGCTCAGTTGGAAACTTCCTCATCTCGAGTTTCTTCCTCACTATCTGTCTCACTACAAACATATGATCAGTTGTGCTGCATCCTAATTTGAATGCAAAATAATTGGCATAATCTTTTATGAACCACTCTCTCCATCACTTGCATGCAGCATGACATGAGTTTGATATCTCCACACTGCTCACAGTTGTGAATATTCTTGTATATTGGCAATAGTATGCATATTCTCCAGTCATCTGGGACACCCCTTTATCTCCATCCTGTGATGAGTACCCTGAGGAACCTCTTCTCCCCTAAATCATGCAACATTGTCATCATACTTGCACTGACTTTATCTGGGTATGCTGCTTTCTCTAACTTCATTTTCCTTAATGCCATATGCGTAGGCCCCTGGGGCAGGCATTGACCCAACAAAATTTTCTTTTTCTAGGTTGCTCCATTGTAACCCAAACAGGAGTGTGTAACCATGCAGCCAAATGACACAAATAATTAAAAAAATGCCCATGTAGTAATTGGAGTAAGGAAAACGCTGCAAAGGAGTTCCAAGCATAAAAATTAGAAGTCCTGCGAGTTTAAAGGATGAAAGTGCTTGACCACAATTGATTACAATTTACTTTTTGATTCTAATAAATTGATTTTTATACTTGGAACTGTTCTGTGGTATTTTCCTTACTCCAGTTGCCACAAGAGTCTTTTTGGATTATATGACTTCATTTTAAGACATATAAATGTGCCTCTTACCAGGCTGAGCAAGGAAAGAGTGATGGTTAGTTGCTTGTCTGGTACCAGGATCCATCAGATCACACATGCACTCAGGTCCTTGAACGCCATGTAGTAGTATGACTCTGTCATAGGTCATACCAGTGTTAATGATATGAGGTCTATGTCGCTGAATTATATGAAGAGAGAGACATGGTGGAGCTCTAAGACGATGTGTCTAGGGCAGGTATGAGCCTAGCATTGAGCAACATTCTAATTTCTCCAAGACTAATGCAATGGTATGAGCAAAAAATAATTTACTTCAATAATTGGGTTAGTTTTTGGTGTCATTCAAAGGGGGTCCAATATTTGTCAGCCTTGAAGGATATGATCAACAGACCATACTGCTTTACCAGGGATGGCCCACATCTGCCCCCCCTATAGTTTCAATTATTGGCAAATACATTGTCCATACCAATAGTGCCTTTTTTAGGCAATTCCATCCTGATAAATCTACCCACATAAAAAAATAAGGAAAGGAAAATATGAAGGTGTTACTGATCGATTCTAGGAGCCTGACTAAGAAACTCCACTCCCTACAAGCTCTACAAACCAAGAAAGACATTGACATCTACATAGTGACTGAAACATAGTATAAAATAATGGAGAGCACTCTGGCTATGCAGGGCTGAAACTTGTTCCACATGTCTAGACCAGCTACTGACCAGGAGGGACAAAATGGTGGAGGTGTCATAATCTACATCCAGAAGGGACTCACATCAACACTGGTAAAGCAGCATGATGCACTAAAGCTTCTTCATGTGAGAAAGGTCCTGTACCATATATTAGCTAACTATAGAACTCCCTCAATGATAAAAGAAAGCCACAACGCCTATCTACAATAACTAGAATCGGTAGTATTAAACCCAATACCATTTTCCTAGGTGATCTAATCTATCCAGCTATAAACTGGGAAAACTACACCGCCAGTAGTGCAGTAGCACAGAGATTCCTAAACACTGTTAATACAAATGCCCTGGAACAATTAGTCAGATTACATCTAGGGAGAATAGCATCTTGGATCTTCCCCATATTAATATGGGAGCATCTTGCATCATCCCTTGCATATCATCATCACTTGTTAGGTCTGAGCATAAAGCAAGCTCCTCCAAAATAAAACTGAAACCAGAGATCCCTTCTACCCAAGGTATGTTTAGAATTTTTTTTAAGGCAAACTACTTACTCCTAAGTGATAAATAGGTTCATAGGTTCATAGGTTCATACTAGGCTATCTGCCCAAGGGCATTTATAAGCCTAGCCCATAGTTATGTGGCTTTCGCCACCCCTTTAGTTTGAATAAAAACTATGCCTATCATTTTTCTGTGCCTCTGTCAAGCAGTGACACTGAAGTAATCCCAGGGGTATATCTGCGATCTCCCATCCATTGGTCAAGATTCCTCTTGAACAAGGCCAGCAAGGTGCTCTGCCTCACATGTACCGGGATTTTGTTCCACAGCATAGAGAGTCTCTGGGTGATGAATCTGTCCCTCCAGCACGTTCTATTTATAACCGTGTCAAGGTTTAAGTCTCCCGCCCTTGTGGTTCTGAGGGATCTAGATTTTTTGAGGTGAAGCATATTCATCAAATCTGGGTTTGACATGGCCTTATATGTCAGGCACAGGTCACCTCTGAGCAAGCGGTATGAGACTGAATAGAGCTGGAGTTCTTTCAGTCAGGCAGCATAAGACATATTTTTGAGACCCTTTATCCTTTTGGTGAGGAACTTTTGGGGCCTTTCAAGCTGCAGCAGGTGTCTGGTCAGATACATTCCGAACGGGCATTGTACTCAATCATAGGTCTAATGAGTGATGAGTACAGGGGGACGATGACCTCCCTTGATCTAGATGTGAATCCCTTCATGATCAGGTGGGCGATATAGAAGGTTTTCCTAACTACTTTAGCAACATGAGTGTCAAACGAAAGGCTACTGTCAACTTGGGTCCCCAGATCCCTGATGACTTTTTCTGTGCTCGGTGGATTGCCACCTATATGGTAGCTAGGGGTAACCTTGTTTTTCCCGAAGGGTATGACTATGCACTTTTTGGCGTTTAACTTCAGGCCATGGCTCTGGCACCAGTTATCCGTTTCTGTGAGGCCCTTCTGGAGGATATCTGTGTCAGATGTGTTTTCGACTATGGCCCAGTTTGCAGTCATCTGCAAACTTTGTCAGCCATAACCCTCCTGTGTTTGCTTGTACTTCAGAAAAGTAGATGCCGAACAAGAGTGGACCCAGGACTGAGCCCTGTGGGACACCACTTGTGACAGGCTTTGAGTCTGACATGGCTCCAGCAACTCTGACCCTGTGGGTTCTGTCACTTAGCCAGTTTGCAACCCATCTTGTGATGTATGGGTTTACATTCAAGCTGATGAGTTTTTCGATGATACCTGAGTGGGGTATTGTGTCGAAGGCCTTTGCCAGGTCGAGGTAGGCTGTATGGACTGCCTTTCCTCATCAATGGCCTTGGTGACTGTCTCGAAAAAGTCAACCAAGTTTAAGAGGCAGGATCTGCCTTTGACAAAGCCAAACTGGGTTGGATCCAAAGTCTGCAAGTTCCCTATGTCTTTATTTATGAGTTCCATTATGATCCTCTCCATGGCTTTGCAGATAAGGCTTGTCAAGCTAATGGGGCGGTAATTTCCAGGGTCTGTGGAGGCACCGCCCTTATGAAGTGGGACCACAGTCGCCGTCGCCACTCCTTGGGTATGTATCCTGAGGTGAGGCTAAGATTAAACAGCTGTCCTAACTGTGGGTTTAATTCCTCGTTGAGTTCATGAAGCACACAGCCGGGGACACCATCCGGTCCCATGGATGTTGTGTTTTTTGCCTTAGTGAGGGCAGTTCTCACCTGGGCGTTGGAGATGTTTGCGGGGCTACAATCCTCTGGAATAGATATCTCTCCTTTTGGGGGAGTTTGCACTGAACCTGTCAGCCAGTATGTTAGCAATGTGTGTAGGTTCAGTAATTTTCACATCATTTTGAACTAATTCTGAGCATATCTGGGAGTTTCCTCCTAGGTTTCTAACATAGCTAAAGAAGGCCTTATGATTGTCTTTAGAGTCCTTGGCGATTTTTCTCTCAAAATTTGCCTTGGATGATTTTATGAAAGCTCTTAGTTTTTTACTTATAATGATCAAAGGTGTCTTACCTTTAAAGGATTTTGCTCTATCTTGTAGTAGCTTCCTCCTTTTGTTGTAGAGCTTGTTTATGGCTGGGGTCCACCAGACTGGACGCTTGCCTTTGGTACAGAGAGTCTTAGTTTTGTTTGGGATTGCCTGATCCATGCAGTCCTGTAGGTGCTGGTAGAAGGCATTTGTAAGTGATTCAGCGGTTTGAGTAATGTTTACCACTGGCTCAGGGGCCTTAAAGGAGACCACACTAGTTTTTAGAAGTGTGAAATCGGCTTTGAGAAGTTTTCACTGTGGTCTTTTTGTTTCAGGTGGGGCGGGATGAGGACCTCCAGCGAGATTAGTTTATGATCTGATCTCACCAGTGAGGGGTATACTTCCGGTGTTGAACATTTTGATCCCATGTTCGTGATGATGAGATCAAGTATGTTTTCTCCTCTTGTGGGGATGGTGACTAGTTGTTCCATGGCATTTGAGTTTATGAACTCCAGGAATCTTTGGGTTAGAGTGTTCGGGCTTGAGTAGTGTTCCCAGTCTATATTAGGGTAGTTGAAGTCACCTAGTATGATGGTGTTTGGAGATACATTTATCCCTCCAATGTTTTCAGGAAGGCCATGTGAGGTTCCTGAGTTTGAGAGGGTGGCCTGTAACATGCTACAAATTGCAGAGCAGTCTTGCCTATGGTTAATTGCACCTGGATGGTCTCCGATGCATCGTGCATTGCCACCAACCTTGAGGTGTGGGTGTCCTTTATGAATATGGACACCCCTCCTTTCTTGGTGTTGTCCGGATTTTGGGGCCGGAACGCATGATATGAGGTGAAACCTGTTAGTGCTGGGGTGCTCTCAGGAGCCTTGAACCAGGTTTCTGTCACAGCACAGACATCGATGTTCTCCATATTGAGAAGGGCCTCGAGTGCGTGCATCTTGAGAGTGAGACTTCTGGCATTGAGCAGCATTACCCTTAGTCTTTTTCCTTTTGGTGTTCTAGGGTGGTAGGTTTAGAATTTGAGCCTTGCCTAAAAAGGCACTATGGGGTGGCAAGAGCCTTTGCCAATATCCGGAAGCCCAGGGGTGACAGGTGCAAGCCGTCCCTTGTGAAGCAGCGTGGCTTGTCCAGCATGTCATCCCAGGCAGGCAGACATTGGATCCCCTTTGAATGACACCACAATTTAAGCCAATTATTAAAGCTGATCATCTTATCACTGTATTGTGGCATCATTCTAGGTGAAGGTAGGATACTGCTCAAGGTCAGGGTCATACCTGCCTGGGCTACATAATCAGAGAGCTCCTCGATGTCCCATTTCATGTAGTCCAAGGAGGTACGTCTCAGGTCGTTGACACCAGCGTGGACAATGACTGAGTCGTACTTGTACCTGCTGTTGAGAGACCTGAGTGCTTGCGTTATGTGGCGGATTCTAGCGCCCGACAGGCAGCTTACTGTGACCTTCTCCTTACTCAGTCTGGTGAACGGGACGTCAGTGTGTCTGACTATGGAATCACCAATGACAAGTGTGTCTGGCATTTTGTTTGGCCTTAAGGGCTGTGACTGTTTGACACTGATGGTGGCCTGCAGAGTGATCCAAGCAGCAGAGAGCTAAAAGAGTGACTTTCTACCAGATATAAGTATTTTTTGTGGCTTTCCCACTGTTATTAAGCTAGCGACTGCATTTCGCCTGTTTTACTGCTACTTTAAGTGATTTCTGCATTTTACACTGTTTATTGCACTTTAAGTTACTAATTGTTGCAAGTTGTTTCTGTAGGCTACACACTAAAGTGCGCTAGCCGATTTACAGCATTTATAGCATTTACTGTCTGTTTTTTTCCTTATCTCTGTAATAAAACAAAAAAATCTCTTGTTTTCCCGCCTTACTGAACTAGAGTAGTCCAGTTTCAGAGTTGCTGATCCCTGGGCTTTGTTTATAGTTCCTGTTACTGATCCATTGCCTTATTAGGGAGGAGGGAAGTTTTTTTCTTACCAGTGGGAGTGGGAGGCACTGAGCGGCCTTTCTGTCCGATTTGGTGAAGTTTCAGCCAGAAACTAGTAGTCCATTGGTCGTTTTGGGCCAATTCCTAGCTCCCTTCAGCCCCCTGCTATAAAACACGCTAAACGCGCGTTAGCGCGGAGTTGCCACTGTTGCACACAAGAGCAGTGGCGGTTAAACAAGGTTAACTATTCGGGCCATCTAAATTCCACTCTTCAAATTTTCCCTTAGAACTACCTTCCTCGAGCTGTACTGCTGATCTAACCAGCATATCCTATAACTGAAAAGTTCATCTCTACTTGATTCCCAAGTAGACTATTCTCTATCTGTAAAGCCTAGCACTTACTCCTACAGTACTTGCACCTTGATAAAGCACTCTTATTATAGATAGTACCCCACCAGCCTAAAACCCACTTCCCGCGGAGTCCTTTGAAAGTCTCTTTATCTACTACTTCTAGTATGTCGAGGGATCAGTTGCTAGTGTCCTCTCCAGCTCAACTGGTGAACCTGGGAATATTGAGGCAATGTTACAATTGCCTCATGTACACAGACAATCCTCTCCTCCTCCCACAAAACACAAATACATGCGAGAGATGCAACTATACGGCCAAACTGGAGGCTGAGCTCTCTCAACATAGGACTGGCAAGACCAGACAGGAGGAGAAGGTAACCACACACAATACATACCCAGTCACACATGGTACCATCACAACTTCAAATCATACACATACTCACACAAAGACATACTCGGAGGCTCTGATCAAAAATTTACCAAAACAGCAGAGGCCACCAAAGCAGACACCCAAACAACTACCACCTCACGACCCAACACATGCAACACATAGACCACACAAATCGGCAAGTTTCAAATCCTCACTAAACTCAGATACATCACCACACTGTACAAGCATGTAAACAGATGCAGCTGTAACCCATTAGAATAATTGCAAGGCAAACCAAAGTAATAAAACCACATGGTGCAACCATAATGTCAACAAGCTTTATAATATATACATAACACCGAAAGTGTGATAAGAGACCTTGGGACACAGGTAGACAGTAGTCTCTCCTTTGATAATCACATTGCCACAGTAGTCATGAAATCCTTCTACGTGGCACACCTCATCCCAAAAGGTTTCTCATCCAGAAAAAAAGAGGTCATTGTTCACCTCTACTCATCACTCATTAGATCCATTATAGAGTACAACGCCCCTTTTGGT
Organism: Protopterus annectens; assembly: GCF_019279795.1. Classification (NCBI taxonomy): domain Eukaryota; kingdom Metazoa; phylum Chordata; order Ceratodontiformes; family Protopteridae; genus Protopterus; species Protopterus annectens. Next base: position 1,005,663,683 of record NC_056745.1, read on the forward strand.
ATGTACCTCACAAGACATCTACAACAATTGGAAAGGCCACAGAAATACCTCACAAAGAGGATTACCGGCCTCAAACAGATGCCCTGCGCAGACCGTCTCAAAAAACTCCAGCTTTACTTCGTCACATATCACCTACTCAGAGGTGATCTTTGCCTAACATACAAAGCTATGTCAAACCCAGAGCTGTTGGACATGCTCCACTTAAAGAAATCCCAATCCCTCCGAGCTACACGCTCTAGGGACCTAAACCTTGTCACCACAATAAACAGAACATACTGGAGGGATAGATTCCTGTCCCAGAGACTTCCCATACTCTGGAATAAACTACCTATCTATATCAAACAAAGCTCCTCATTAGCACTCTTCAAGAAAAATCTTGATGACTGGATGGGAAATAGGAAATTCACCCCGGGGATCACCTCTGTGGCTCTGCTTGACAGTGGCATAGGAAAATTATTTTCTTGGGTGGCAAAAGCCAGGGTACCTTTTTGGCTGGGCTTGTATAGGCCCCAGGGCTGATAGCCTAGTACCTACCTATGAACCTATGAACCTATGAATAAAAAAAAAATAATTGTGACCATAAGTAAGAAGAGTTATTCCCATAACGTTAGAGCTTTTGTCACTGAAATAAATAAACTCAAGAACATAATAAAATCCACCAAAGCCAAATTTGAGGATAAAATAGCAACACAAGCCAAAGACAATCCCAAGGCATTTTTAATAGTTATGTTTGTACTCTCAAAAGCACAATGCAGCAATGTGCTGAGCTGATTATGAATGATGTTACCTACACAGAGGCTGAAGATATAGTGAACCTACTGGCCAATAAATTCAGCTCTAACTTTACCCCCTCTCCCCTTTGTCTGCCCCTCAACATATACGTAAAATTGGCTCCCCTCCAGCTATTATACAAGACCAAGTCTTAAAAGTGGCCACCAGCATCCTGCAGGAGGATGTTTCCCAAACAAATAGTTATTAAAAACATGAACAAAAATTAATGTCAAGAAATGTTTAATCATATTATTTGGTAAGTATGACTTCCCCTGTAATGATTAAATTGACAACACACCCCTGAAAAAAGATCTGCCAGTAATGAACTATACTTTGATCACCATGTATCCACTATTTAACTGGACATCTTATATAAAAATATGGCAACTAGGTCCAGGGATGTACTTATTAAACTGTAGTTGACTCTCTTCAGGCCAAACATTGACTATAATGTCACATTCAGTATGCACCTGTCTTAATACTTGTCACAAGTGGGCAATTACAATGCTTTCTCACTAAAAAATATCAAAGGTTTAAAACACAAAAACTATGCAGACCATCCTTAAGCTTTATTTCCCCTCATAGTATCATACATGTTACTACGAAGCAACCTCAGCTTGTATAAAGCTTCAACAGACCCTGTTCTGTCAATTATTACACACTCTCAAGTCCAATGGTAGCAAGAACACCCACTCAATGGATCTTAATATCTTCTACAACATAAATATAATTTGTTGAATAGATAGGTATGTTTCATTTATTTATTTATTTTATTTTATTTTATTTTACATTTGTTAACCAGTAGAGTCTGACTGGATACAGGCCCATTTTTAGCGAAGGCCCAGGGAGAAAAGCTCCAATTACATACATTTTTAAAGTTTTAAATCATTAGATGTGACATGTATTACAGGCAGACTAACACTGTGAACTACATGACAGGATAGTGTACGCACTCTGACCAATTATGAGAGCAACAGGTAAGACAGCAAATAACACATTATTAAATATGACAAGCAATACATAGAATGCATAACAGTAGCTACTTGACAAGTTGTATAAGCAGTTAGTACTGTTATCTAAACTTATGGGTAGACATTTCCTTTCCTATAGCCATGATAGGACTGTAGTTAGGCTGAGAAACTAGCATTAAGTGTGGTGACTATGAAATTAGTTATATTCTAGAGTATTATCCAGGGGTGAGACAGGAGCATAGTCTGTTTTTCATGAAGTGAGTTTTAAGGAGTTTCTTAAATTGAGTGATGGAGTTGTTGGATGTTACATGGGCAGGAAGGGAGTTCCAGAGTTTAGATATAAAGTGGCTGTAGATGGGTTTTCCTGCCTCGTTGTTAAATTTGGTGACCTGTAGATGATTTTGGGTGCTAAACCTTAAGGTTCTTGTTGTGGTGTGATGATGAATTAGAGGTCATAGAGTTGGGATTTTGTCTGAGTGGTGTAATATTTTGTGTGCTAGTGAGAGTTGATTGAATTGAAGTATTAGTGGGAGCTCTAACCAGTTAAGTTTGTTGAGACACTCATAGTGATGTGTTCTATAGAATGAGCCTGTAGCAAATCTTGCTATCTTATTGTAGCATGATTTGAGTTTATTTAGATCAGTTTTGCAAAGGTTAGTGAGCACAGGGGAGGCATAGAGTAAGGTAGATAGTAGGTATTTCCTTGCTATTGTTATTTTGGAATGATTTGAGAGATAGTGTTTGTTACAATAGAGTAGTCTGAGTTTATTGTGAACTTTCTTTATAGTTTGGGCAATGTGGAGATCAAATCTAAGGTGGTAGTCTATTTCCACACCTAGCAGGTTGGTGGGATTGGTAGCAGTAATAGTGGTATTGTTGTTGGAGGTGATCATAAAGTTGTCTGTGGGGGTAAGGGATCTGTGGGAGCTAAAGAGGACTCATTTTGTTTTGGATGAGTTAAGAATGAGCTGTTGGTTGGAGAACCACGTTTCTGCTAGTGAGAAGCATTCTTGTGTTTGGGAGAGGAGGAGATCTAGAGTGGGGGCTTGTGCAAATTATAGTGGTGTCATCTATGTATTGCACTATAGAGGCTTTAGGTGTGGCAGATAGGAGTCAATTGGTGAACAGAGTGAAAAGTAAAGGACCTAAGATTGATCCTTGGTGGACCAGTAGGGAAACAGTCAGCAAGGAGGATAATTGGTTTTGCCATTTTGCTCTTAAACCAAGAAATTGAAGTGGTACTAAGGTTTAGGGTAGAGATTGAGTCAAGAAGTTTAAGGTGGTTAACCATGTCGAACGCTTTGGATAAATCTAGGAATGTAGCAGATATGAGTAGTCCATTATTTCTGTTATTATTTATGGTGTTGGTGAATGATGTAAGTGCAGTGGTGGTACGATGGGAGGGTTTAAAGTCATATTGCTGTATAGATAGTAGTTTGTTTTCTAGCAGATATTCCTTCAATTGTGTATGAATTACCATCTCAAGCATTTTTGATAAGGGGGATAGTATAGTTATAGGCCGATAGTTATTGAGTTTAAAATAGTTGCCCCCTTTGTGCAGTGGTATTATATGGGATATTTTCCATAAATGGGGTACCATATATTCTGAGATGGATCTGTTAATAAGGATAGTAACAGAATAGGCTATAGCTTCTTCGGCTAGTTTTAGATATGCAGTGGGTAGGTAATCAGCAGCTTGGGTGGTCGGTTTGAGTTTTTGGAGAAGTTTTGGGATGGTCTTGATTATACTGAATGAAAGTTAAAGTGGGTTCTATTATATTTTGTTTCAGATGGAGAAGATATTTTTGTTGGAGTGGGATTATTAAAGCTAGTTTAGTTATACTGAATACGTTCTCTGTACAATTGGCTTCCACTCCACATAAAGTAAAGTACACTCCTTGCTCTATCCAAATGCAATTTGGATGAATGAATGAATGAATGAATGAATGAATGAATGAATGAATGAATGAAAAACTGTAAATTCACCCCCAGTTCAGCACTCAAGTCCCTCATGGATAGGGAGAACAAGTAAATGCCCCAACATATCCTTTTTCTGCCTGCATTATTATATGCAAAATATAAGGCCTAAATAACATCGGAATGTAAGGCTAGGTTTCTTAAGATCCTCGCAGAGCGATAGTCTAGGAAGTACTTATGAACTTATGACAGAATGTCTGAGAGTCACCATTTCTGCACAAGCAGGTAGTGTCTTTAGCATGTTGGTCCCTAAATATCCCTCATACATGAAATAGTATTTGTCAGGAGTGGGAGTACAATGGAGTCTTGCAAGGGATGTCAACTGCTTTTGTAAATGACATCCTCAGTGGCCATGCCCAACTTCCAGAACTATTTTTTTGGCAATTAGAAAGTGTCCACCAGGGAATATAATGCTAGGAGCCATCCTGAGCATATGTCCTCTTGTTCCCTTCCCTCCGTAGTGGAGATGAGAACTGATCATGCTTTATCATTCCCTTCCTCTCCTTGCTGAATCCAAAATTAACCTGAGCCACCAATCATGATCAGATTGCCTGAATCATATATATCTCTGTGCTGCTGTTATAGTGACATAAATCAGCAACTATGTTTAGGTCAATGACCTAATATTTTTTTTTTTAAAAGGAACTAAAATAGAAGACAATAATAATCTGGACAGCCTGGACATTTATCATGTTCAAAGTCAAACAAACTTTCTCTACCCAATAAATCTGTTTAACTGTGTTTCTAAAGAAGCAATCTGAAACAATAGATTGTGTTTCTTATTTATGTATAGAAAACACAAGCAGACTTGTTACAATGGCTTTTGCCTGTCCCCGGAATCAAACTGCAACATGTATGTAGGCTTGTTTAGCATGTAGTTTAAATGTAACATTTTATATGTGGACACAACTACCTCACCATTTAATCATAGTCCTCCTGTACAAACTTCTCTTTGAATTCACATTGAATGCCATGCATGCAGTCATTCCAGAAATTTCAGAAAACAATATCCTTGCATACAGTATTGATTTAATTCAAAGAATATATTTCAGTTGTTCTCACAAATATTTCAGGTCTTGATCACTCATTTTTAGCAACATTGGCATTCTGTTGGAAATGTGGCGATCATATTCTGTTAATCATACAGTATGCATTGACAGGACCTTTTGGGAACCTCCTTCATGTTCTCTTATCTCAGCTATACTTGGTGAAGAAGGCACGTATGAACCAGGATGTTCTCTTTTGTTTATAGTCTTTTTCCTTCCCTATTTACACAAGTTTCATTACTCAAGGACTAAATGGTGTGTTCCAATCCCCCACAGCTCCAAGTAAAATATCTTCATCTCCAACCCTCCAGTATCTTTGACTGAAGCCTTGGTATTGCCCATTTCCATCTCTCCCTCACTCTCTGCTTCTACTGTTCCTTTCTACTTTTTGCCTGATTTGTCCTATTCTCCTCTACTTCCATATTTTTCCATCAGGATATTCTTCATGGCCATCCTGCTTCTAACTGTTTTGGCTGCGTTATTTCAACAGCATCTTCAGTCTTTATGTGTTGTGTTTATGCCAATAGTGCCAGTCAATGAAGTTTCCATGAAAACTATTGCTTTAACTTCATTCTGAATTACAAATTTCTGAACAGTAAAGCAGTTGCTCTTTTGAAATGAAATTCCTTTTACTGGTATTTTCTTCTTTCTTTGTACTTTGCTAGACAGCAGCCTCATGTTGAACACTGCTGCAGTAGCCTTAACTATATGGGTTGTATCTTGTCAAGGTTATAACAGCCAGCCAGTTTTCAAAGCTTCAGGGCACCCTATATTTGCCCAAACTGTCAGGCAGCTCGAACTGAACTGACTAAAAGTCAGGTTTGGGCATGAAGACCTTCAGAGCTTTACTGCAGCTGACGAATATGCTCCTCTGAGGTTTTTGATGATCAGTGGTTAGATTGTGGTTTCCATTGTTGGGCAGGTAAGTTCCTTTTGGGGAAAAAGCTTCCATTTTCTTTATTTTGTTGATGTTTTATTAGTTTCCTATTAAAAAAAAAGTTATTTTAAAGATAGGAATGTTGTGTTTTAGTGGACTGTGTCCAGACTATAACATACTTTTAAAAGCAGCACTAATTTTTTTCTGTCAGTTTAAAAGTGATGAAAGGTAACTTAAAACATTCTTATATGGGAAAATTGTGTTTACTGTAGTCTTTGTTGGGCTAGCATGGTGTTTTAAATTGTTTTTTATTGTGTTTTCTGACAAAAAGTAACTTTTGTGAACTGGAAGAGTTTACTGGCAATCGCTGCTTTGTCTTCCCTGAGAAAGAGGCACCATTTTTGGGTTGACAATTTAACAGACTAATTGTCCCAGGCTATGTCCTTCTTCCAGCCAAATAAAGAAAAAAATAAGCAAACAGCCTTTGCCTTCACAGCAGGCTACCAATTTTCCTCAACTATAGGTGGGTGACTCTCCTGTGGCCATTAACTCAGACCACTCCTCTTTTGCCCTGGATCCCTTTGGTGTAGCACCTACAGCCACTATGGACAAGGTGTTAGCCACATCCTCTGTGGCTGTTGGGGTCCCCTAAGTAGGCAAGGGAGAGCCTCGCTTGTTATTCCTGGGAGAGGGAACAGGAAAGATTTCCTTGTTATGTCAGAGTGCTGTGCTCATCCCTGAGGAAGCTGCTACTGCCTTTACTAACATGGTTGGTACAATTTTTCCATTAAAAAAGAAACAGAAAACAAAGCATGTATCTACTTCTCCTTAATTTTTTTGGATAGGAATAGTTTACTGAGTCTGATGCAGGGTTTATTACAGACTATTCATTTTTCTTGTAAAGTAATTTATGGTAAAAAAAGAGATTCCTCCTTTCCTGAAGAGATTCAAAATTCTGAATCTGAACAGAAAGATGCAGGGATGGATACAAGTGTCTTATTTTTTTTCCTGAGATCTCTGATTCAGACTCAGAAGACAGTTGTTTTTTTATTCTTCCTGTGGGTGGCTCTCTTTCCTGGAAACTATTGCTAGAATGTACCAGTGTTTTCAGTGTGAAAAAATGTAGGTTCCTTAGTCCCACGGTATGTATTATGAGTTGTTACAGAAGGATTTTTCAGAACCTAAACAGATTCCTTCTGTTCTGTGTGCTTCAGATGATGTGTGTGTCACTGCCTGCAATTTTCTTCATAGTCAGCCAGTTGCTCCTAAAAAGGCAGACAGGATCTATAAAGTTTTTCAGTATTTTAAAATGTTCCCAAACTAGACCCAGCAGCTATAGCTTTAGTTGATTACACTGTTGCTAAGCACCTAACTAATCCAAATCCTATGCTTTCTGATAAGGCTGGAAAAATATTGATAATCGTGGGGAAAGTATATACTTCTACAACTTTGTTTTCAGAATTTTGAATTATCAGGCACATATTTTAAAGTTTGTTGTGGCATATTGTGAAAGCATGAAGAAAGTTTTATCTGTAGTTTCATCTTGTGAGAAAAATTTGCTTTAAATAACTTTCTTCTATTTCACAGGTCACTAATTGTTTAGAGTATGTGTATGACTCTGTTAATACTTCTTTCAGGGCTACAGCTACTAGTACTGTCCTTATGAGATTTGCATATCAGCATTTTCAGAACCTCTCTGATGTCCTTATGAGATTTGCATATCAGCATTTTCAGAACCTCTCTGATGATGTAAAAAATGAGATTTTAAATTCTCCCTTGGATAGAGATTTTGTGTTTGGCCCCTCTGCTACAGAGGTGATCAAAAGTGTGATGAAAGGGGCAAGCTGATCCAGCGAATATTTTTCAGCCCTCCTTTTCCAAAAGTTCCAAATGATTTTCAATTTTATTATACAATTTTGTCAAAAAATAGAATAAGCAGTCTCAACAAAATACATGTCAAGGGAGTTACAAAAGGAAATCTCGAACCTCAAAAAAGAAAGGATAGTCCAACAGTTATTTCAAAAGACCTCGTGAACCCCTTTCACCATGCTCTTTTTTTTTGGCAAGAGATAGTTTCAGACAAATGAGTTCCCGAAATCAATGAAGGTACAGATAGCATTGGGAGAAAATGTCTCCTCTCCAGGGGATCATTCTTCATCCTCGACATCAGACTTTTGTTTTTTTCAGGTTCTTTGTTACATGCTGTTTCAAGGAGACATATAAGTAGCTCTTCCTTCCCCAGGTGGGGAAGAGTTTTTATTCAAGGATACTGCTAGTGCCAAAGAAAGAAAATATTTGGAGACCAGTTCTGAAACCTTCTTTCCTAAACCTGTTTGTGATATTGCCCGAATTCAAAATGATGTCACATCACAGCTGGATATCTCATCTTTCTCTTTCAAGTTTCCTGGCAACACCAGACTTAAAATATGTTTAATATCACATCTCTAGTCATGCAGAATTCTAACATTTCTTAAGGTTTTATGTGTCTGGATCATATATCTTTGACTTCCACTTTGGACTATCCACTGCACCAAGAGTGTTCACAAAGTGTCTATCTCTAGTTACACCTCAATGAAGGCTACAGGGTATCCACATTTTTCCATATTTAGATGACTTGCTTATCCTTGCAGAGTCTTTTCCAAAGTGTCATTAATCTCTCTTTTGATTGAGAAATCTCTAACACAAGCTGGGATTCCAAAAGAGCATTCAAAAGTCTTTCTTGACTCCTTCATGCAAGATTGTATTTCTGGAATGTCAACTAGACACCTCTGTTCAAAGATTTTTTTTTTCCACAGGAAAAATAGATTTTTATCTAGATCTATTTCAAAGGTTTTCCACTCAGACTCTGTGAGGGAATCCCTCTGGATTATGGGACTCATGGCATCTATGATTCTCATGATAACCAGGTGAACACTCTACATGAGAAAGATATAGCACTAACTGAAATCTCTTTGCTCCCAGCATCAAAACCCTTTATCTTTTTAAATCCCTGTGCTGGGGAATGTCAGAAGAGAAATAATTCGGTGGACACAACAGATATCCTTAAGTCCATAAATCTAGGTCTTCCCTTCTCCCTTCCTGCTCCAAAGCAGTCAGTCACTACAATTGCTTCGAACTTTGCTTTGGGTATAGTTTCAGGAGGGATTAACATTCAGGAGTGTGGGACACCAAGGACAAATGCAAGCACATACATATCAAGGAGATGCTTACTCTGATCAAGACACTCAACTCTCTGAAACATCTTTGGACCCTGGAATGTCTTCAAGCGGCTTCATTCAATACCACAGTCATGTGCTATATCAACAAGAAAGGGGGATCCAGATCACACCCCCTTTGCAGACCAGCTGTATTACCTTGAGATATAGCTTCACAGCACAATCTCACTCTACAGGTGTCGTACATTCCATCAGAGCAAAACTGTGTGACAAACAAGCTGAGTAGGACGAGGGTATACCCGCATGAATAGAAACTAGATCAAGGGGTCTTCCAAGATTTGATCTATCTGTGGAGAGATCTTCCAGTAGACCTTTTTGCCTCCTTGCTGGATAATCAACTGGCAAGATTCTATTCCAGGACTCCATGCAAGAAGGCCCAAAAGGCAGATACCTTTTTCTTTTTCTTGGACAGAAATGTTCCTATATGTTTTTTGCGTCTATATCACATTATCGAAATCTTACTACATCGAATCAATAAATGTCAAACTTTATTGATCGAAATAGTAAAATATTTAATAACATAAAAAAAATAAATCAATAAAAAAAAAACTAACTAGCGTAGGCAGGGGGTTGAGCCCCCTTGCACCCCCACACCCCGCCCTACTTAAATATGCCAACTCCGAGACTGCACTACATTGAGGTAAACAGAAATCTCCCCCTTACTGAGGTTTCCATTTATCTGCGCGATGTTTTGAACGTTCAACGTTGTCGTGCCGACAATATCGGATTCCATATTGTCAACTTACGACAACGTGAAGTAGACCTGCTTTTTCAACATTTCAGCTAATAGCTAGAATACTTTTGAAGATTCCGAAGGAATCCACCAAGATCATTGTGGTGACTCCCTTCTAGCCCAGGTGACCATGGTTCTCATTTCTTTTGTAAATGGCTAGTGGCAATTACCAGAAGCTTCCTCTAAGACTAGATCTACTCATACAAGAACAGGGATGTTTCATACACTTCCACATCAATCAACTTCAGTTCACTGCCTGGATGATTGGGTCTTAATTGCTTTCAGGCACCAGTTTACTGAGGATGTACAGTAGGTACTAATGGAGGCAAGAAAGCCTGCTAGTAGAAAATCATATATTAGCAAAAGAGGTTTTCTAGTTGGAGCCAGCAATATAACCAGCACCCATGCAGGGCTAGTTGTTCTCTGGTTATATAATATTTGTGTGAGTTACTATCGTCTATCAAGGTTCATTTATCTGCAATTTCAGCATGTCTGTCTGTGGATCATCCTTTTTCAATGTAGTCTCATGTCAAAATGTTCTTGAAAGGGGTTTTTCATAAAAGGCCTACGAGAAAACCAGTGGCTGTGCCACGGTGTTAGAGAAACTAACATTTGCTCCATCTGAATTAAGTAATCTGGATGACCTGAGGTGCTTAACATGGAAAACAGCTTTACTGATTTCCCTGACCTCTGCAATTATCCTTTTTCATATTGACTGGGTGCCTTTGGGAACTAATCCTTCTTTTATGCCTAAAGTGGTGGAGAAAGGATACTCTATACCTTTGATGTCCACAGATAAGTCAGGTGCTATCCTAATATAACTATTTTAGATATTTGGATCCAAATGGTTGTATAAGGCTATTAGCTTTTGTTAAACTCACCATAACAAAATAATTCCAGGCAGGGTCAAGGCCTACTCTATCAGGGCCTTGGCTTCACCGATAGCTTTTTGGAAAGGATTGGATTCTAGAAGTGTTCTAGAAATATTCTAAAAGCTACTACTTGGTCCTCTGTTCATATTTTTACAAAACGCTATAAGCTTGATTACATCCATAACTCCAGATCAAACATTGTTAGGATCATTCTCCAGGGTCTCCTGGAATCTTCACCTTCAACCTCTGAGATGTAGTCAGCTAAGGTATTCTAGTAATATAGCTAAGGCTACTGCAGCACTTATCAGTGTTATAAACATAGTGCAGTTGTGTAAATAAAACTTACCAAAACAGTTGTTCAAATGATCACTGCAGCAGTTGCCACTCCCTCCCTCCATTCATGCTCCATTTTTTATGCCAGGGTATGGGTATTTATTTTTTGTTGTTCCTGGCATTTTTCTTTTAGGGCTCAGGCTCTCTGTCTGGCAGAAAAGCTTTGGAGGGCTTTACACCCAAACTTGTCTTTTAGTCAACTCAGCTCAAGCTACCTGACAATTTGGGTGTGTAGAAGGTAGAATACAACCCACAGAGTTAAAGCTACTGCAGCAGTGATCATTCAGATCTACTGTTACAAGTTTTACTTAGACAATTTCACTTTCTTTTATTTCTCTTTCTTCACAACTCATTTCCTTTATGATATTTTAGAACTCAGAGGAATTTATAAAAGCTTTACAACTGTCTGAATGACTGGACCATGGTTGCTGGCCAGACGTACCTTGCCCACTACCTACTATAGCACCCTTGTAATTTTTTTACATTAAGTAAAAGATGGCAGTATGCCAATAATGTTATTCTTTTTTATTCTTATTTGCTTGTCTCTGCCTTTCTACATGTGCTCATTCTACTTGCTCCATGTTTAACCCTCCCCATCCTGTGCTATTGTCTGCTACCTTGGGCTCACTTTTGTGTTCTGTTTTGCCTCCACTATATTGTTATTGTCCTCTGCCATCAATCCTCAAGGATTTGTACTAGCCACATTACTTTTCTCCCAGTTTATTAATGACATTTCCCTAAACATACCCAGCCTAAACCTTATAACATGACATCATTATAATGTAATCTACTAAACCATTTCAAAATCCCCTGCAGTCAGTTTCTCATAATTATCTATCCTGCTTCATAATAATAAGGTACTTTTAAATTCAAACAAAACAAATGTTATGGTGTTTGCTCCAATTCAAAACTTGCCAAATGTATACTAATATCACTTAAAAACCATACAGAAAATAACATATCCAGTATAAGCTACCAAAAGTACCCAGGTCTCACCTTGGATCCTTTGCTCACTTTTATGCTGCATACTTAAAATACTGTCACTAAAGTCCTACATCTCACATCTACTGTGTCCAAGGCTAGATAAGTTTAGGTCAAACATGTCTTATTTGCAAGATTTGAATATGGAATACCCCTATGATGCCTATATTCTCCACACAACATTTAAAAAAAGGAAATAGCAAAACATAAAATAAAATAATCTGATTTTTTTTCCACCTAGCAGGTGCCAGAATGCATCACTGCAATTTACTAAAAAGCCTTAAGTGAATGTCCATTACACAAAGAGCCATACAAGTACATGTGACTTTATCATTTAAATACTTAAGTTTGGCTACTATCCCCAATGACCATTTTTACTAGCGGACAAACTAACACACTAAGAAATAACCAGAATGACATCCTTCCTCAGGTTCAGCCAAAATTCAAATGAGCATATACACAAAGAAGATAAATGTACCTGCTACCACAATATTACATAAACTTTGCCACCTCTTGCATTCCTACATATAGTCTGTAATACAGTGTAAATATTTGTATTACTGAATGATATGAAATGATTGTGGGCATTTAGATGCAAATGGTTTGACCAAGAATAAGTAAAAATAATAAAAAGAAAAAGTTTAGTTAAGATATCAGGTAGAAACAAGATATGCAGCAAATTTTGACAAGTGCAAAATATAAAATAGCATAGGCAGCTGCTGAGTGATTTGTGCCAAATAACCTTTGTAGAAGGTATTATTTTTAGCAATAAATTAAAAATCGGTATATAAAAAAATCAAATATTATACCAGAAAGATAACATAAATCAAATTTAGATCCATTGCATACAATGTATCACTAAAACACATATGTGTACACCTCACCCTCTAACAGGAAGTAATGCACATGAAAAAGAAATGTAAATAACAAAAGTCATATACAAAATGTAATAAATAAATAAATGCAGATGGTTACCTGGCAAAATACCTTACTGAACAGACAAATATCTATGACTGTTAGAGGAAAGCAACAAAGTTGAACAGTGTATATGAGTACATTAAATAAATAAGTAAATAAATAAAAATAAAGAACCCCCAGGGGACACAGGGATTGTGAAGGACACAGGAGGTGGGTGAGCACTATGGATGGGGTGAGGGTGGGGACATTGTGAACCCACGGACATCAAGCTGTGTGACAGTGAGAATTGAATCATCATCCACTGGACTATCATCACTGTCACCTCATGGCTGCCGTGTCTGAAGTCTGTGTTTGCTTCTCGTGGTATGAAGTACAATGATGGAGAGCAGTGTCTCCATCTGGCATTGGTGTGCACCAGCTGTGTGGTACACAATCCTACACACCAACCCTGGCTGTTCATCACAGGTGACAAAATCACCACCTCTGTTACTGCTCCTGGAGTGAATGACCGGCCTATACTGCAGGTCAGAACTACCTGAGGGGCCAGGTAGTACAGGGGGAGCAGAGGGAGTGCTGCCAGGGTGTGTCCCAGATGTGCTGGGTCTCATTTCCATAGCGGTGAAGTGGGGCAGAAGGATGTTGTGGGGCCGGCCTACCCTGCTGTGCTGTGGGAAAAAAAAAAAAAGAACATAAGGGTAGGGGTGAGAGAAAAAAAAGGAGAATAATGGCAACTTCATATGTAACATACATTGATACAATTATTTGACTCTCTTCTGTTACCTTTACTGTTAAGGTTACCAACTCCTAACAAATAACTTTTTTTTACTTTTAAGACTAACCTACTCATAACAGATGCACACTATACTACCGATTGCAGCAATCACTCCTTGATGTGTGCATATATTGCACATGCACGAGTTCCAGTTATACAGATTACAGTTTACAGCAGGCCATTTGTGCCACTGCTATGGAAGTTTGAATGTATAGTGCAATACTGATGATAAATTAACAGTATTGTATAGATGGGAAGTGTGGTATGTGAACCCAAAACCTCTGACTACTGTCTAATAATGTACTGTTAGTTTGGTCTACAGACTAATGCATGCATACTTGTTACAGCTGAGATATGCATGATCACTTTGATACAACTGTAGAAGATACCCCCCAGAAAATATCTTAAACTTTTAATGCTACAGAAAGAGTACTGTTCTGCTGTATACAAACCACATGCTTCTCTCAGCTGTGCGAATCTAGCAGCATGGGTTCACGCATTCAGTTGTTGGTCTGTGATGGCTGCAGAAAAAATAGAAAAGAACAGAATACCATTATGAATACTAGTCCTGACTCTATTCAGCTTTTAACTCTTACTAGTAGTCTCTGTAATTGATACTTACACATGTGTGGGGTGCCCCCAGTCCTACATTCCCCAATCCAACATTTGAGGGTATCCCTCTTTCTCCTCCAGAGGTTGCTGTAGTGATGTCTTCATTGCTCACCAGTGGAGGGGATATTGGTAGCACTGGTCAAAGCCCAGGCAAGACTATTCAATGCCTCTGACTTGTAAGCGGAGCCACAATAGTCCTTCTGCAATAGCCCAGGCCCATGTTCGTTCACTAGGGAGTCCAACAAACACCTTGAATTCCTGGACATCCCATTATTGAGCACAGAATCTCAATCCCTCTCCACAGACACCTACCATGCCTAACACAGAGCAAGACCAATGTAGAATGATATTTTCCCACCAACTGTAGGTATCATGCTTACTGGGCAGGTGCACTTTTTTGTTTTGCAAAATTTGAAACTGTTGGTCATCGCTTAGCATCACACAAACAGAGTGCTTGAGGGTGCACACTGGCATGCAATGTGTTTAGTATTAATTGAATGCATCCAGTTTCTACATATGGCTGTCTGGGTCCTGTCTACTACCTGAGTGGTTCCTGTGTCCAGCTTGTGCACTGGCACGCTTCGAGCAAACCAGATGAGCACAGTCAAACCCATTTGCGCTAAGCATCACTTCGTGCAAACACACCAAAAAGAAAACATTAAAAAAGGGAGAAATAGTTGAAATGAAGAAACTCAGTCTATGATATACACAATAGAAAATGTTAGTATGCATGAGCTATGTCTACATAGGTCTGGATTTCAACTATAACTCTAATGCACCTTCAGAAAACAGGATGGATGACTTATCCCTCTTTGCCACACAAACAGTTTTGCAGCAAAGAACTGAAGTCATTCCTCACACAACCAGCTGCAACAAAATGTACACTGATATCAAGCCATAACATTTTATTTATACATTTATTACATTTATTATATTTGGGCATAGTGCACTTAGTGATCACACAATGTGTTCTGATTATTGCTTGCAAATATGCAGTTCTGTCTTACCTTTCTGTGTTTCTTGGTCATTCATCAGTTATTTGACCACTACTCAGAGACATGCAGTGTGTAAACCAGTCTATATCACTGACCTTGAAATGTGTGAGGATATTAACTGGCAATAATATGATTGCAGTTGCCAATAACTGAAGGGCATGTTGGATGGCACAAACAAGTACAGACTGCTCTTTTGGGGGGTAGGAAAGTTCAGTTCCTGTTATGGCACAAAAAAGTACAGAATATTCCTTCAGGGTGAGCAAAGCTGAGTTACTGCTATGGCACAAAAAAGGATATGTTGCTCTTGTTACTGTCCTTGTTTTGCATCCTGCCTGTTGTTTAATCTTGTGAGGGTTATGAAGTAAGAAACTGCAATATGTCTCATTACTTTCTAACTTTTCTGTTTAATGATTTTCCATTACAAACGTATGTTGCTAAACTGAGGGCATGCAGTGATCATCACTACTTTGGAGAGGTATGACTGTGTGAATGTTTGATGTGTGAGGCCTACTACTTGTATGTCACATATGTCACATGTTAAGGTAATTTCTGTAAAAATCTCTAACATTTGACTTACTTACTGTATCAAGTGATGAAGTATAAGGATATGCCATGATATTATTAAACAAGACACTCCAGGTACAGGACTTACTTGTAAATGCAGCAGTTACCACAGTGTTAGTTCAGAGCTGACTCTGTCTTATGCAAGCAATACGCAGCAAATACATGAGCAGGTAAAGGTTGTGTGAATTGCGTGGCATAAATGTTACTATATATATATATGAGTAAGAGGAAGGCTTTAAACCCCTAGTTGGTGTAAGTGTGGTATGGATTGTCTCTTAGCCAGTGCAAGGGCATCCTGAGCATGGCTATGTTGGCCTACACCCACAGCAGCTGGTGGTTCCCCTCTGACACAAACACAAACAATGGCTACAAATAATAACTTTAAATGAAGAACACTAAGGAAAGGGAAATGAAATTGCTGGGCTGTCATATAATCCTAAGATTGGAATATCATGGAGTGACCTGTGATACGCACCATACGTTTGGACTTGAAAATCCTGTAAGAGACCTTTCAGAAAGAAATTATATACATTGCAGTTTCTTACTTTACAGCCCTCACAAGAATATCCATGCTAATGTTGTGACATTTTGATTCTATCAACTGTGGAACTTTCCAAGGTTAATATAAGTTAAAAGTACAATGACCAGATAAACACCACAAATGCAGATATACTAAGCAGTAAGTTATCTATGCACCCTGAGCATTAGATAAAAAGCCTTTGTCTCCCTGAATCCAAAATATAGAAAACAGGGATATGCCACAGTTATCATCACTTGCATAGGGTGTTGTGTGGCTGTCATTAAAGAGAGAAGTTACAAAGTAATGATACACATTGCAGGGTCTGACTTCACAACCCTTACAACAGCATTCTCTATAAAGTTGTGAGATGTGGCTGTTATTAACTCTTTAAATTTCCAAGAGCAATATAAGTCACAGGTACAATGAATATTTCTACAACATCAATGCAGATATAGTAAGCAATAAGTTAGCTATGTACCCTGAGCATCAGGCACAAATTTTGTTAGCCTTAACAGAAAGGTCGAACACAGGGATATGGCACAGTTATTATCACTTGCACAATGTGTTGTGTGGAGGGTAGAAAACCTAGATTGACACACGAGGTTGATGATTGTGTGTGAGTACAAAGAAGAAGAAGGTAAACATTTTTTTTGAAAAAAAAAATGAACAGTGAGACAAAATAAGTAACTGTTGTGTGTATGTCTGTAGGGGCCCTCCAAGTGAAACTGGTGTGTGACTGTGTGTGTATGAACACAGCCAAGGTGGGTTCTAGCTCTGTGTCATGATGTGTTGGACAGGTGCGAGCTGTGCATGGTGAAGGTGCTAGTTCATCATTGTCATCCCTGGCCATGACAACTGGCTCTACTAGGATTTGCACTGGCATGTAGACATCTAACACCATGTTCAGATGCAGTACTGCTAACTCAATGTGACTGCTGTCTGCTGGATGAGCTCCCCTCATGGGAATGGTCAAGGCCATGACACCATGGCCTGCCACATCTGGGTGTGGACAGCACACTTACTGATGGAGCAGTGGAAGTAATGGATTGAGGCATCTCCCTACCATTATTGTATGTGTTCTAAGGAAAACTGACATATAATAGACATAACTATCACATAACTACAAAATAAGTGTTTACAGATGCAACATAAAAGGTAGCCAGTCACTATTACCCATTGGGGAAACATTAAACAGTCTACAGATGTGGTATACTAACAGCAGGCAGGATGCAAAATAAAGAGAGTAAGAAAAGCAACATACCCTTGTTAGTGCCATAAGAGTAGCTCACTTTAATCCCTATCCCCACAAAAAAGGCAAATGACCCTTTTGACAAACAAAACAGCTCTGAAATGCTAAAAGTGCTGTGAAAGGACCTGTCCCTGAAAATTTGTACATATTTTCACATAGCATTCCTTTCCATGTATTTACATATCTTGCCAATCATGTGTATTTCTGAAATGGCTTGAGGGACATGGCCATGCTATCAGTACACTCCTAAGTAATGCATACAGATAACATTGTAAAATCCTGTGCTTCACATTATTGTTAAATCCATTCCAGCATATACAGTATGTAGGTGACAAAATAGAAATATACCTTCTGGGATGCAGTACTCCTCTGGACAGATATGTTGTAGTAAAAGCTTGCAATCACTGTTCTAAACATGTATAACTCTCCTCAACATCAATTTTGCTAACTACAGGGTGGCATTTTTATATGGTATATATTAATATTGGATTGCAGCTGTAGATGATTACTGTTTGGGAGGAGAAATTCACAGCAGTACTGCATGCTGCCTTACTTCCACTGGGTGGGTCAGAATAGATCCAGAGAGCATCAATGGAAAGGCCACAGGCCTTTCTCATCAACATAACATAGAAGCTACAAAACATACCATGATGTTTGTGGACACATTAAAAACCATGTCACTGTAGCCTGTCTGGTATAGGATGAGGTCACATCCAGCCCACTGTTTGGCCATGCCCTGGTGGGATTACAGCATAATCATAACTAACATATAGCTGATGAAATCAGCAGAGTCTGTTGAGGGCAAACTAAGTTTCCCACATGCTGGTGTAAAATCCTCTCTGTAATGTCAAGTAACAGCTCACACACACACACACACACACACACACACACACACACACACACACACACACACACACACACACACACACACAGCTGACTGCAGTGACAATAGAACCCATGCCTGTGTAAGTGCCCAGACTACAAAACACAGTACTTAATGCAAGCACCATGGCACAAGTCTGATTTATACAAGAGTGCAGGTGTACGTATAGTAGATGGCATCAGTAGGTCTTAGGTTCATAGGTTGGTACTAGGCTGTTGGCCCTAGGGCCTATACAAGCCTAGCCATAACAATTCCCTGGCTATGTGGTGCAAAACAGCTTGGGAGGCCTGCCTAGGCACATAGCTTCATAACATTATATGAAGTTAGTAGCCTAATAGCAGTAAAAGCCATAGACTGTTTAGAAGTCTAGCTGTGAAGCAACAGAAGTGCCCTTATTGAGCATAGCTGGATGTTTCAGTTTAGCAGAGCAAGGCTGTGAGCAACACAACTGATGGAGCACACAAAATTATATATTACAGTCTGAGACCTCAGTGTTGTAGTGCTTGGTGGTGTGGGGGTGAGGGCAACACATGAATGTATTGTAAATATATGATGTATAATTAGATCAGGCCCTTGGTTTGTAAAGGAAATGGAAAATAAACACCACTAATGAAGTATATATATATATATATATATATATATATATATATATATATATATATATATATACACACACACACACACACACACACACACACACACACACACACACACGCGCATGTATATATACCACAGCGAGCAGCTGGTTTGCGTGCTGGTGAACAAAGTGTACATGCATGTGAGATACATCCATTTATGCATAGGTAAGCAGTGTACAAAGATAAGCCACACTACAAATGTGTGAACATTCCATTTGTACCTCTGGCATGTTTTTTTGTGATGCCCAAAAGTGTTACTTTAATATATCCAGTTTATATTTATGGCCATGTGCTTCCTAGGTGTTCTGGTTTGTCCTGTTTCTACAATGCAGCACTTTGCACAAACCAAATGAGCACAGAAAACCCTGTAATGTATTTGCTGTCTGGTAAAATTAATAGGAATATGGAACTGAAAAAAGGAGAAATACATGAAATGAGGAAAACCAGTCTATGACATACACAGTAGAACATGACAGCACACATGAGATATTTCTCTATAGCTCAGGATTTGAACTCTCACACCAGTGCATCTTCAGCAAACAGAATAGATGCCTTATTCCTCTTTGCCACAGAAACAGTTTTGCAGCAACGCACAGAAGTCATTCTTCACACAGAATGTACACTGCTATCAAACCAGCAACTGTGAATTTTACATTTAATTCTCTTTATTATATTCAGATGTAGTACACTTAGTGATCACACAACCTGTTATGATTATGCTTTAAAATATACAGCTCTGTCTTACATGTCTGTGTTTCTTGGTACTTCATTGGTTATGCGACCAGTAATGTGAGGCATGCACTCTATAAGCCATTCCATATCATTGGCCTTAAAATGTGTGAGGATATTAACTGGGATTTATGTGATATGCAGTTGCCAGCAAATGAAGGCCAGATTGGATGGCACAAACAAGCATATGCTGTTCTTTCGTGGGGAACATAGCTGAGTTACTGTTATGGCATGAACAGTGGAGCACTGCTCTTTTGTGGGGGGGGCACAGTTACTGTTATGTCACAAACAAGTATAGCCTGTTCTTTTGTGGGGGAGCAAAGCTGTTACTGCTATGGCACAAACAAGGATATGATGCTTTTGTTACTGTCCTTGTTCTGTATCCTGCCTGTTGTTTGATCTTAGGAAGGGTAGTGAAGTTAGAAATTGAAATGTGTATCATTACTTTTCTAACTACTCTCTTTAATGATTTCCCGGTACAAATCTATGGTGCTAAACTGAGGCCATGCAGTGATCATCAGTATTCTTGAGAGTTATGAGTGTGTGAATCTTTGATGCCTGAGAGCAGGTACCTACTACTGGATACCTGTAAGTCAAATAAGTCTCTGCTGTCACACGCTAAAGTACTTCTTGTAGAAATCCACCACTTTTTAATTTATTAGTGTACCAAGTTACAAAATACAAGGATATGCCATAATATTATTCAAGAATACAGTCTAGGTTCAGGACTTTAAATGCAGCAGTTGACACAATATTAGTTCATGCCTGATTCTATCTGATACAAGCAGTACATAGCCAATACATGGGGAGGTAAAGGGTGTGTGAGTTGTCTGGCATCAATTGTACTATATGTATGTGAGTAAGAAAAAGGTATTAGGCACCTAGGTGGTTAGTTAATGTGCTATGTGTTGTCTCTTAGCCAAAGCAAGGGTGTACTGAGCATGCCTACATCTGCCTCCAGGCACAACAGTGAGTGGATCCCCCTCCAAGTCCTCCTCTGACTGTGGCTACGGTAACCTAGGCATTGGTGGGGCGGGGTGTGCCCCTTCCACTTGCTGATCCTGCTTGCAGCTGTTTCCAAAGGATCAGATTATCTAGCATAGCACATACTGTGAAGACTTGTTTACATGTGCATAGATTATACTGCAGAGCTCCACCAGATGTAAGTAGGCACTGGAAATGTGACCTCAGCAGCCCAAGCACATGCTCTATGATGTTTCTGGTTTGAGCATGTGCCTCATTATGGCATTCTTCCATGGCTGTGTGTGCACTTATGATGG
This sequence comes from Protopterus annectens, assembly GCF_019279795.1. Lineage (NCBI taxonomy): Eukaryota > Metazoa > Chordata > Ceratodontiformes > Protopteridae > Protopterus > Protopterus annectens. The sequence continues at coordinate 1,005,684,619 of NC_056745.1, forward strand.
GTGTCATCAGTCATGGTTCCAGCGCATAGTCAGTATCCCCCTAGTAAATAGCCCTGTGGGATGTCACCCCAGCAAACATCTGGTACAGCTATGATGTGTGCCAGATACAAGAATCAAGCTAACTGCTAGGGTTGCCAGTATACACATTCAAGATAATTGCCTGGGCATTACATGACTTGGCAGTTGATGGAGTGGTATAAATTGTGGTTGATGTAGATTCTACCCTGCTCACCAGGTGGTGCCTTAATGTGTACAAGAGTGTAATCTATGGCACACAGTACTTCAGGGTAGTGTGTTACCCTGGGCCTGAACACTCTTCTCCCTCTCAGCTTAGGCCTATTGTCACCAGCGCTAGCAGCATTGGCTTCAGTCTCTAGAGCATATATATGGAGAAATGCTGTAGCAGCCTCTAGCATTGTGTCCAGTTAAAATTTCCTTGTCTCTACTCCAATGGTATTGAAGCATTCAGGAAAAATCAGAATGGAGGCTACATGGATGTTTTATATCTTGTTGAATAGCTCCACCATGTTGGCTTGGTACATTAAAATGCAAATCACCTGCTTATGCTGGCATTAGCATCTATTAAACACACCTACTTCTTGCTCATTAGTGAACAATGGGCACTTTCACACACTTCCATGCACTGAATTCCAAAATCAAAATAAAACTAAATAATACAAAATAAATCAAACTAAAACTAAGGTAAGTACAGGCAGAATTGGTATTCCTTTCCTCCATTCCTGTGATATCGCGCAAACATGGAGCACTAAAAGTGAAGGAAAGGTGCACACCCTGTACTAGAACCCAGGACCATCCATACATTTACATGTGCTGCTACAGGAATAGTTATACGATAAGCAGAGGGAAACCTGCCATTCATTCCTTCATTTGTCATGATTGCACTAAATGTAGCATCATGCAAACAATGATAAAAAACAAATTCATAAAGTGGACAGAGATGATACATTTTAACATAAAATTCAGAGGATGGAACAGAACCTGTGCATTGTGCACTACTTTCATGCACTTTGACCCTTCACAGACCTACATGTGCACCTCTGGAACTGTAACCTGACACCCCTGATGTCATCATTTACTGTTGACATCCATTGAAAACATGTACTGTGAAAGTGCCTATACAGAGTGACCATCCCTAGATGGTTACTAATTTTTGCAATTCAACCATTCTAATCAGGTCAGACCTCATTTGCATATTCACCATGCTGACAGCCTTGAATCTACATGATCTACATGGGTGTAAACATGAGAGAGGATATTACTGTGCTATATATCTGCACAGAGGAATACAGTTTTGGATAAAATGTTACTGTATTCCATCAGCTACATACTGCATATGCTTACATGACAATATGAATAGTCTGTTTCATGGGGTTTACACTTTTAGCTGTCTACCTTACTTACGAGTATATTCTAAATTTGGGGATGGGGGAACGAAACTGCATTTATATTTATGCCATTGCGCTTAAAAAGGATTGTTGCTATTGTTACTCTACTTTTATTGTTACTCTACTTCTATCCTCCCTGTCTGGTAATGTCATAATGTGTCTGCTGTTACATGTTAAGGTCCATTCTGTATAAATCTAAGACCTTTTACTTACTCTTGTTTCAGTGTAGATTTCTTTCCATGGCTGTATTAGAAAATTTTACAAATATATGGGCAACACGAAGATGGAGTCTACATGGCTCGTTTACATATAGTTGGATCTCTCCATGGTGCTGGCTTGCTTCATTAGTATAAAATTCAGATACTTATGCTGTAATTAGCATTCCAGAGAAGTTACCATGTTTGCGTGTGAATGTGTGCTGCTACATGGAGTTTATTGAATCTAAAAATATTCAGACTTGTGTGCATCAAACTGCAATGCACACATGGTGAAAAATGATCATATAGGCTTTATTGAAACCCCCAATCAACTTAGTTTAAAATTCTGAAATGGGATTGTACAATCACTAAATTGAGGCAGCTCAATATAAAAATATTTCACTTGGTCCCCCTTATATAGAAATATGTTGAATTTAATACAGCAGATATGAAAATTAAAAACCACAACATGGATGATAAAATAATGGGGAAACAGTACGAAAGAAATGACCAAATAGATTGGTTCAGTGAGGTAAGTAAAGATAAATAAGTATGTAAAGATTATTATGATACAGTAGGCTCAGGGAATGAGTAATTATGATGCAGGTTAAACCTATGAGTCATGAATCATGTTCTGTAGCAATATACTGCAATTAGAATTCTAAGCAGCAGGTGGGTATAGAGAAGAAAAATGTAACAATAAGAAGGATTTCAGTATGGTATTTACGGAGAGTGAAGCAGTACCTTTACAAAGTTCTAAACCAATATTGTCAGCATAAAACCAAAACTTCAAAGGAACTATTCCAACTAACAGATATCTCTAAGTAAAAAAAGTAAAACTGAAGATAAGTCCTTTCCAGCTGGAAAGCAAGCTTGAGAAGAGAAATACATTGAGAAGGTGGTGCTCACTCATCCTGACACAGAGGAAGAGAAGACATGAAAAAAAAATTAGAAGGTAGTACATACAAAGGGACAACATAACTTTGACTGGAGCTCTAATTCTTAATGAGCTAAAATACAAAATTTCTAAGAAAAAGGAAAGAAAGATCTATGCATCAGGTTCATAAAGAAAGGGAACAAGAAAAATTAGACAAAGTAAAGACAGCAATTGATACAAAGGAATACAGGTCTGAGCTGCTGTTTCCAGAAGGAGAAGAATAAGGCATTGAGAGTCCAATGACTGCGCCTTTTCCTCATGACAGGCTAATCTTGATGAAAACCAAGAAGTAGGTCACCTTCAGGTTCGTCGATTATATTTTAAAAAGGCAATTTGGGAAGTTAACCCTTTGAGAATGGCAAGGGTATAAAGATAGGTTTGGAGGGAAAAAGCTGAACAAAACATTCTTATTTCTTACCCATATTTTGAGTTAAAAAGTAACTGAAATACATGCAAGTAAGGATAGAGAGGAAGTAGTATGCCAAATACTGGAGCTCAAGACTTTCAGAAATTTTGTGATGAGATTACCACATAGCCATGTGTTAGTGGGACACCAAGAAATGGATAAGACTAAGGCATGGTTCCTTGCAAGGTTTTCCTGACCAAGAATAATGTAACACATTGAGTAGTGTTATATAGGATGTGTAAGTGCCAAAAAAAAATAAATCCCTAATTCAGACTTGAAAAATCCTTTGATTCCACTGCCCATCACAGAGGTGCCTGCCATTCAGACATGCTGCAGTGGACATTGTTTGGCCTTTGGTAAAAACTAACAAAAGAGTTCAATATAAATAGGTTATTTTGGACAAAATGAAGCTACACTAACTCAGTCTAAAGCTGGTATTAAATCTATAGCAAATAATCTAATCTTATCATCTTCCACGGGATGGATATCAATGGAAATATTTATTGATCATGGAGACTCCCTTTATATTCAGAATAATGCACAAGCTGTGGCAGTGCTTTACATATTTTATTTTATTTTATTTTATTCTAAAATGATCCACCAACTGTAACAATGCACTGACTGTTCTAAAACTTCACCTATAAAATCAATGGACCTTCATCTCTATATCTCCAGGATAAATGTCACTGCAGTCTTCAGCTTGTCATAACACCAAACCATTTCTCTTCATTCAGAGTCCTATGCCCCACAACCAGTCTTCACCAGTACCTGAACAGTTCTACTAGCACTTCCCAGCCATATACTTAGTTCTGAGACAGCGTTCACCCCCACTTCTGTACTTTAAGTATAAACCTTATGATAACCATATATATATATATATATATATATATATATATATATATATATATATATATATCTATAAAACTATCTTCTTTATACCCTGCCTACTACATTATTAACATTTTCTGCCCTACTTAGCTCCTTCCCTCAATTCCATTTCTTTGAATTTCAAAGCACTAATCCTATGCTCTATTACCTATTTGAAAAAAAAGAAACAATACACCTCTTCAAATGCTCAGTATTCAGCATCTACTAATGAATAAATATCCTTCATATTCTTGTAGTTGCCTTTATTTCCTTTGAATGTAATCTAATTAGCAAATGTATGTGTAATTGTTAATGTGTGTTACTTAACATCTATCTGTGTGCATTACTGAATGTCTGTTTAAAAGCGTTTTATGATATGTTGGGGCTTTTCTCCCTGGACCTCTGCTGAAGAAGGTTTTCAACTAAACCCAGTAAGTCAAACCTGGTAATTAAATGAAAAATAAATATGGTGGTCTCTCTAATGGAATATTAGCTATTACCAGAGAAACTTGATAAACTGGAAAGTCTCATTTAAACACAGAACACTGTACCAGCTTACAAGATAAGCTGACGTAGTGAGGCCCATACTAAAGGAACACATGGAATGAACTCAAGTTACATAAAAGTCATGTTTAATAGAAATGCAAGGACCAGTAGATTTAAACCTGAAGACCGACAGCTGGTTTTGGTCCCTTTAGCAGAAAATAAGCTTCTGGCTAAATGGCAGAATCCATTTTAAATAATAAAGAAATACAAGGTAAACTACAGAGTTAGACAGACTGGTAAGAGAAGAGCAGATGATATACTTTATCAACAGATGTGTAGGAAGGGTCGGGCAAAGGTGACAGCCACCCTTAGTGCAAAGTGTTAGGGGGCTCAATCAGGAAGTTAATTTCCTGCATTCTGTTCTGTACTAGTATTTCTGACTGTCACTACAAAAAAGCACTTCAGCGCTTCTATCCTTCTTCAGTGGTAATAGGCTGCAGGAAGATGATTGATACAAATGTAACAAGTGGCTGCTATCGTTAAAAATAGAAGTAATTTTTTGTTTTTTTTTTTTTTTTTATTTGTTAGCTCTCCCAATGAACAGCTGAAGGAGCACAAATCTAGCTTGAATAAACAGAGCAAAGTATTGCAAGCATTTTATTTGTTATTATTAATAATATTATTAATTATTAATTTATTTTTTTTTCTCTTTAGTTGAGCAGCTGGAAGGGTGAGGAGTGGGTGGGGAACAGATGTTGGTGCAGAGGACCCAGACCAGGATATTTTTTTTCTTTGCTCTTTAACTGAAGAGTAGATGGGGGATACTAGACCGAGGATAGGTACTGAGTTCTAGATGATCTAGTTGCAGTTCTGCATATTGACAGACATGGAAGCAAATACAAACTTTGGTATTTAGTTATGTAGCAGAAAAATTTATGAGTCTGTTAAAGGAAGAAACTACAAATATTGTGCATGAAGCAGGATGAGCCAGAAAGCAGAACCCTTTTCAAAAAGCAAAATATGATCTAAGGTCATAGCCAGATGGCTATAGTTAAACACTTTAAAACCATTGTGTGATAACACCAAACCATCATATCCAGGAGTTATTGCTTCTTTTTTCCCCTCCCTCTGCCCCTCTTGGAGGTCCCTTAATTCGGGTAATATTTTAGGCTGTAGCAGTGGTTTTAATCATTCATATATTCCATATAATTCCCTTGTTTGGGACCTGTATCCTTTAGGACATCTAAATGGCTTGACAGCCATTCTGATCTCCTGGGGGGTGGGATCCTTCATATAATTAATTTCATAATGAAATTACAAAGGTGCAGTACGCCTTTATGGACCTTCAAATGTCTTCAGGAAGCGATGTCACTGAGTTTATAAAAGGAAGTTGACTTCTTGACTGATAATGTCCTGGGAAGTGTGTGGGATGAAAACGCACAATGTTTTTCTTTTTTTTTTTTTTTTTAATTTATTTTTATTATTGCAAGCTTTGTATTTGGTGCCATCCTCTTTCATGTACAGTATTTGTTGTTACTAGTTGAAGGAATGTATGATGCCAATTGATTCTAGTTAGTCTGGTATAGAAAGAAAACTGATCTTTATTATGTCTGCAGATTAAATAAAATGTAAAACGGTTAAGCCACAATAAAAATAAAGTAAATCATTTCTGTTACAGAGGCAGGAAGTGTTATCAGTAGTGTCTAGCAGAACATGTTCAATTTAACAATATATTGAGAATGTTTCAGTACAGAAGGTTAACTTAAAATCATACTGAATGCCAGAACCACAAAAAAGGCAGCACAAGAAGATGTAAGAAAATGTTTCAGCTAGGGTTGGCTGAGGAGGTTAAAAGTGAGAACAGCCCCATAGTGTTGATCCCAAAACCTAATGGAAAAATCAGATTCTGCAATAATTCCAAGGAAGTAGAACAACATTTTGAAAAAAAAATGGCAGTTACCCATACCTAGGGTTGATGACATAATAGAAAAGATATATAAATGGATAATGTTCCACTTTAATCTGAAACGGTCATCAGGGACTTTGGTGCCGCTACTGATAAGAGACTATCATTATTCCACCATGTGTCTGTGGTGGTAAGAAATATTCTTTCTTCTATGCACAACCTATCCTTTGTGATTCCCCTGCAAGGTCTAGAGAAATTGTAGTCTCACTGTCTTATTCCTATATTTGATCCATCATTAAATACATTGCCCCTTTTGGCATGTACCTCACTAAGCACCTAAACCTACTCACCAGGCTAGAAGCGCTGCTTAAATACTGTGAGCCTAGGCCCCCTCCCTTTCTCAGGATGGGTGAGCTGATGCCAGCTTTTTATTCCCATCCCTCCACCACCATGGTCCATCCAGTGTCTGTGCCGCTAATCGAACACTGGTCATCTGGGGCACAATAAGTGCTTTATTCTTCTGCAGCATGAGGCCGATTTTCATGTTGTGCTGTATGTTTTACTGATAACATGTCAACTGCTCCTCACGCAAACTTTACCAAGGGAATGAAACCCCTAAAAATAAGGTTTACAATCATATTTTTAAATGGCAGTCTCTCGAACTGAAATCGTCAAAAGGCTTTTTTTCCAGTTCTCGTAATGGTGAACCGAAAATGGTCAAGTCCATAAAAGTGAATGCTAATGCGCATTCATTGTTGTGAGGTTGACATTCTGCTTGGAGACTGCACTACAGTGGTGATGGGGAAATGTACCCTTTTCCTCACTTTAGTGTGATCTTGGAGTTTGTATATATAAGTAGCAGGTGGTGTGGGGGGTGCAGGGGAGCTTACCCTGAAAAACATTGGTTGGAAATCAGTGTACTGCAAAGTACATTGGGTAATGTTGACAATGTCAGATACAGATGCGTCGATAAAACCATTTTCATCATTTTGCCTAGGCGATGTTTTTATTTTCAGTATTTTTTTTCTATCAAGACATCACTCGACCAAGTCATTTTCAGAAATGTGATAGTAAACCCAAAGTAATGTGGGCAGTCAAAGCAAACACTGCATTTTGGTAGTTAAAGGAAACATTATGTTCAGAGCCTCTGTAAGCAAGTCCTGCCTTTATTAAATAATGCATAGTCATCGCAGATGCATTGGAGGTTGGTTAAGGAAAAGTGCTCCAATAACATTTTAAAGGAGAAAATCAGCCAGTTTGTTTCCTCAGTTAAAGATTAGGCAATCTTTAGTAACAAAAAAAAAAAAAAGTCTTGCCATCAAGTGGTTCCCTAAGATGCTATCTGTTAGTAAAGCTTTAGAAGCTAGTACTGGGTGATGCCCTCTGGTATAGTTACATCAACGACACGATGGGAATACAGAGGTAAGTATTATCTTTCCAGCTATTTCATATTAGAAGTCCAGCACAGCCCATACTCAGTCCATCATAATGTGGATGACCAGTCAAATGCACACAGCCCATCCAAAACAAATGAAAATGCTGGTATCAAGCAGGAGAGGGTCAATTGTAGCATATCATGTTTGATCTCTCCCAGTACAAGAGTACAGGTGGTCAAAAATATGTAAATAGTTGTGAAAAAATAATGTTTTCCAAAGTGTTATAAAGAGTCTATTTCAAGTTGCTTATTATTTTTTGAAATGAAATATTTCTGTTAGGTTATAACCGTTTCTTTCAGACCAGAACGATAACTGGCTGTATTAGAGAAAGCAGGTTTGTTTAATGAGGTAGTGAAGGCAATATAAAAAGTAGAGTGAAAGAAGCCTAACTAGACAGCAGTTACCTTTCTGGAAGGAAACTTGGAGCCAAATTCTAAAAGGTGCTGGCCATGGAGTGACACACTACACTAAACAGTTACTTTTCAGCTGAGTCTTAGCAGTAGGACTGTGGCAGTCCCAATTCAATGCAAGTGAATGGGGATTACCAGAGCACTGTTACCAATTCCAAATAAGGAACTGTGATTCTCATACCAAATTAATTCAGAGGTGTACACTGGTGAGGTCCTCCAATGTACAAGGATGATTTAATGAAGAATCCCACTGAAGTCAATGGGAAATGTTGGCTGTGCAGTCATTGAGATATGGCTTAAGGTAAGGAGAGCACACTGACAGTCCAAGGCTATAATGCCTTCAACACATTTAGACCAGCTACTACACAGAGTCGGACTAAAGGTGATGTCATGATGTATTTAAAAAACAAATATACCTCAAATCAGGTCAAACAGAACAATGCACTTAAGCTTCTCCATGTTCAATTCACCATAGGTAAAATCCCATACCAGTTCCTTGCAAGTTATAGGTCCCTTTCTATGGCCCAGGACTCACCATTATCCCAATAGCATATTCATGGGAAACTTTAATTACCCCACTATTAGCTTTCAATCACATATCAAACACAGATTTCTGGATTTTGTAAAGACAAACTCTCTGGACCAGACTGTCAATATGATGACCAGGGGTGCAAGCATATTCTATCTGGTCCTTACTAATAATGGAGAGTGCTGCACACCACCTATTGTACCGTCTTCTCTGGTAAGATCATACAATAAAATGCGTCTCCTTTGAAGTAAAAGTAAAACCTGGAACAACAGATAACCCTGGAATATTGAGAAAATACTCCAATGCCAACTTTCTACTATTAAGTGATAACCTGGCAAAATGTCAGGCTCCTGTAAACTGTGAAAACACTGCTGCCTACTCAGAACTTTTCATGGAAACCCTATACAAGCATGTTAATAGTTACATAGAGGCAGCTATACCCACAAGGAAGAAGTACAGAACTTACTCAAAAAACAAGCCAACCTGGTGGAATCCCAGCATCAAAAGGCTGTATAACAGAAGGAAGAAGATCAAGGCAAAAATAAGAAGGTATAGCACCCAGCAAGATAAAAGAACTCTCATCCAACTAAACAAACTCAGAGGAGAAATAAATTCTGCCAAAGCCACATTTGAGGAAAATTTGGCCTCCCAGGTCAAGAACAACCATAAGGCATTCTTTAGCTATCTTCACAACCTCAAAGGCAATACTCAGTTGTGTGCAGATCTCATTGTTAATATACTGAGCCAGAAGATAAGGCAAACCTACTGGCAGTCAAATGTACCTCTTAGTTTTCCCTCTTCCCCCCAATCTCCCCTCAGGAAATACCATTAAAAAATAAGTCCTCCTACCATGACTAGTGAACAGGTCCGCAACACTGTCTCTTAGGCCAAGAACACTGCATCACTGAGCCCAGAAAATATCCCAGGATGCCGTCTAAATGGCATAAACCATGACCTATCTGGCCCTCTGGAATTATTATTTAATTGTAGCCTCCAAACAGGCTTCATGCCTCACAAATGGAGACCACTAATAGCCATCCCTCAGAACAAAGATGGGCCATCTACAGACCCTGGAAACTACAGACTGATATGTCCCACTAGTCTTATGTGCAAAGCCAAGCAAAAAGTATCATGGAAATGATCATAGGTTCATAGGTTCATAGGTAGGTACTAGGCTATCTGCCCAAGGGCCTAACAAGGTTCCCTGGCTTATGCCACCCAAGAAAGTTATTTTCCTGTGCCACTGTCGAGCAGAGACACAGAAGTGATCCTCGGGGTGTATTTCCTATTTCCCATCCACTCATCAAGATTTTTCTTGGTGTACTAATGAAGAACTTTGCTTGACATAGATGGTTAGCCTGTTCCAGAGTATGGGAAGTCTCTGGGATAGGAATTTATCCCTCCAGTATGTCCTGTTTATTGTGGTGACAAGGTTTAGGTCCCTAGAGCGTGTAGCTTGGTGGGATTGGGATTTCTTTAGGTGTAGCATGTCCAACAGCTCTGGGTTTGACACAGCTTTATATGTTAGGCAGAGATCACCTCAGAGTAGGCGATATGTTACGGAGTAAAGCTGGAGTTTTTTGAGACGGTCAGTGTAGGGCATTTGTTTGAGTCCAGTAATCCTCTTTGTGAGGTACTTCTGTGGCCCTTCCAGCTGCTGCAGATGTCTTGTGAGGTACATTCTAAAAGGGGCGTTGTACTCTATAATGGGTCTAATGAGTGTCGAGTAGAAGGGAACGATGACCTCTTTTTTCCTGGATGAGAACCCTTCTATGATGAGGTGTGCCATGTAGAAGGACTTCCTGACTACTGTGGTGATGTGACTATAAAAGGAGAGACTACCATCCACCTGGGTCCCAAGGTCTCTTATCACGCATTCAGTGTTAAGTAGATTGCTGCCTATGTGGTAGTTCATGGGTAAAGAGTTTTTACCAAAGGGGATGACACTGCACTTTTTGGCATTGAGCTTGAGGCCATGGCTCTGACACCAGGCATCTGTCTCAGAGAGGCCCTTCTGTAGGATGTTCACATCATTTGGGGACTTGACTATGGTTCCTAGTTTACAGTCATCTGCAAACTTCATTAGCCAGAGGCCTTCTGTGTTAGCCTGTACTTCAGAGAAGTAGATACCAAACAGGAGCGGTCCCAGGACGGAACCCTGTGGTACTCCACTTGTCACTGGTTTGAGGTCAGATTTGGAGTGTGCAACTTTTACAGTGTGGGTTCTGTCAGTGAGCCAGTTGGCAACCCATCTTGTGACATAGGGATTTATGCCTAGTTTATTGAGTTTAGGTATAATTCCAGAATGGGGGATGGTGTCGAAAGCCTTGGAGAGGTCAAGATAGGCTGTGTGAACCACCTTACCCTTATCTACTGCTTTGGTGACTGCCTCAAAGAAGTCAATCAGGTTCAGGAGGCATGATCTGCCTTTCACAAACCCGGACTGGGTGGGATCCAGAGTTTGGAGGTTACCAATGTCTTTGTTTATGAGTTCCATGATGATACATTCCAAGGCCTTGCAGACCAGGCTCGTCAGGCTGAGTGATCTATAGTTCCCAGGATCAGTGGCGGCTCCCCCTTTGTGGAGTGGGATAACTGTTGCTGTGCGCCATTCAGTTGGCACAAAGCCTGATGCGAGGCTATTATTGAACATGGTGCTTAAGTGAGGAGCCAGTTCATTCTGAAGTTCATGTAAAACGCAGCCTGAGATGTTGTCCGGTCCCATGGATGCTGTGTTTTTGGCTTTAGAGAGTGCAGCTTTCACCTGCATAGTTGTGATTACAGGGACTCTGCATTCTTCCTGTATAGATATGGGCCCTTTAGGGGGTGAGGGGGGGGGGTTAGCACTGAACCTACCTGCCAGGATGTTGGCAATATCAGTTGGTTCTGTAATTTTCGTGCCTTTGTGCTGTAACTCAGAGCAGATCTGGGTGTTGCCATTGAGATTCTTGACATAGCTATAGAATGCTTTGTGGTTGTCCTTGGAATTAGTGGTGATTTTATTTTCGTAGCTTGCTTTGGAGGATCTGATAAGGGATATCAGCTTCTTACTGAGGCTGACCAGGGAGCTCCTCCACTCATGGGATTTTACTCTCTTTTGCAACAGTTTCTTCCTTCTGTTGTACAGTTTGTTTATGGCAGAGGACCACCAGATTGGCTTCCTTTTTTGGAGGATAGCGTCTTGGTTCTGTTTGGGATAGCACGATCCATGCACTCATGTAAGTGCTTATAGAGTGCATTTGTGTAGGATTCAGCAGTTGTAACTGTATTGTCCATCTACATGGGTGTCATGATGTTCACTACTTCTGTCTTAAGAAGCATGAAGTTGGCTTTGGAGAAATTTTTTACTGTGGTTTCCTTAATGGGGGGTGAGGGCGGGATGTGGATATCAAGGGTGATTAGCTTGTGGTCGGATCGGACCAACGAGGAGTTGACTTCAGGTGTGGAACACCGGTCACTCATGTTGGTAATGACTAGGTCTAGGATATTGTTGCCCCTTGTGGGGGTGTGGATAAGTTGATCTAGGGCATTGGAGTTTATGAATTCCAGAAAGTGTTGTGCTAAGGAGTTGGTACATGAGTAGTTTTCCCAGTTAATGGTGGGGTCGTTGAAGTTGCCCATTATTAGAGTGTTTGGTTGAACCCTAATATTTTCCAGTACATCAAGAAAAGAGGAGTGGGAATCCTGGGGCATGGTGGGGGATCTGTAGCAAGCTACAATTTGGATTGCAATTTTGCCAAGAGTTAGTTGCACTTGGATAACCACGGATGCATTATGCTGAGCAACTAGCCTGGAGGGTTGGATATCCTTAATGAATATGGACACACCCCCACCTTTGGTGTTTCGGTCCAGGTTACATGGCCGAAAAGTGTGGTATGAGTTATAGCCTGGTAGTGCAGGGGTGCTCTCTGGAGCCTTGAACCAGGTCTCAGTCACTGCACAGATATCGATGTTCTCCATTTTAAGGAGTGCCTCGAGTGAGTGCTTTTTGAAATTTAGACTTCTAGCATTGAGTAGCATTACCCTCAGTTTTTGCTTGCTTGTTCCTGTTATGGTGGTGAATTTGTTACTTGAACCCTGCCTAAAAAAGGCACTATAGGGGCAGCAAGAGCCTTAGCCAGTATCCGGAACCCCAGGGTCGACAGGTGCAGGCCATCTGTGGCAAAACATCGTGGTCTGTTGACCATGTCATCCCAAGCAGACAGATACTGGATCCCCTTAGAATGACACCAGAAGCTTAGCCACTTGTTGAAGTCAATCATTTTGTCCTTGTAGTGCGGTATCATTCTGGGTGATGGCAGAATGCTACTCAGGGCTAGGGTCATACCTGCCTGGGCTACAAGATCGGAGAGCTCTTCCATGTCTCTTTTCATGTAGTCCAGGGAGGTACGTCTCAGGTCATTCACACCAACATGGACAATGACAGAGTCATATTTGTACTTGTTGTGGAGTGACCTGATTGCGTGGGTTATGTGGCGGACCAACAGTGATGATCAATAGTGACATAGGAATCCTTCAAACAGTGGACCCAATCCAATTTGGTTTAGCCAAGGACATGTCATGTGAATGTTGTTACCTCACAGCAATAGGTTCTCCAGTTCGATTTTTGGTTGGGGTGCCTTCTGTGCTGAGTCTGCATGTTCTTCCTGCATTCATGTGGGTTTCCTCTGGGTACTCCAATTTCCTCAGACATTCCAAAGACATACTTCTAGAGCATTTCTCCCAGGGCCTTCACTGAAAATAGGCCCTCTCCTAGTCAGACTTTCCCAGTCAACAAATAAATAAATTGTGCAACTTATAAACACAAGCATCTACAACCAGGGAGGTCCACTGTATTCAGCATTCATTGAGTACAATGCCCCATTTGCTATATACCTAACTTGGTATGTCCAACAATCGGAACATCTACAGAGATTCCTTACTAAAAGAATGCAAGATGTAGGTAACATGTCTTATGCAC
>NC_056745.1:1005703158-1005719503 GCF_019279795.1 Protopterus annectens
AAATAAAGCTTGCAGTCTTCTTTAACTAGTATCAATCACCATCCATGTAAATGGTGTTGGCGAGCAGTGAGTAAACAAAAGCAAATTATTAGATCAATGGCACCCTGGGGTATTCTTCATACATTGGCATGGATACTTTCTAAATTTCCTTCCCAGATGGTGAAATTTCCTTGGAAAACTGACATGAGAAGAGGAAAAGAAGATTCATCCTTAAAGTGAGGGTCATTTTGTAGGACAGTTGCAGAACTTCATTCTTAGACTGTCAAGCCAATTCAATGTCTGCCCAACAGAAATATACTTATTTTTACTAGTTTAAGAATACTGTGGTGGTTTAGTGCATCACTAGATAATGAATGTTGTGGTGATTTAGTGGCAAGCTCTCTATCTCACACCTTGAAAGTGCATAGTTTAATCAAGCCCACAGTCACTATATGCATGCAGCTTTGCAATGCTCTCCCTTTGTCTAGGTATCCCTGTCCCCTCACACCTCACAAAAAAACATGCTGCTTAAATAGGTACACTAATGGCCCATATATGTGTTGTAGTTACCCTTGAGCTTGTGTCTGAAAAATGTGCAACAAAGAACAGTTCACTTACCCACTTAATAGATAAATAAGAAAATAAATGCTGTCATACATTGCGTATTATTTTCTTATTCATGGCTGAAATGTTATGGGATGTAATTTACATCCTTACTTGGAAGATGCATATTGTTTGTAGTATTACATTAAGCAGTGCGTTTGCATCTTATCTATATTTTAAGTTACCAGACTTTGAATCATTTGGTGATTATGTGCTCCAGATTACTTGCATTTCTACCATTTTGGCTAGACTATGTCTGAAAAGGACTCCTCTTTGGATCAGCAACCTTCTCAGTTAATATCTAATCAATAAATATAAGCAGAATGCCTTGTTCTTCAATTTGACTGATCATATTTACTTGTACTGTGTCTCACAACAAATGTTATGCAAAAACTTTCTATAAAAAGTAAGGCATTTTCTATTTTCTTGAACCAAACAATTTATTGCCAATTGTTTTTCACTATTTTAAGTATCTCAGGTAGCTACATTCTGGCTATCCAGAACTCTTCATTCTTTGAAAAAAATCAGCAGAACACTGGAAGCATCAGTCCATAGCACTGAATGTCAATACCCATTTGAGTAGAACTCTTAAAAAGGGGTATCCCACTCTGCACCTCTGTGTGAGAATTGTCCCCCATAAAATACACAATAACTACATTTTTTCACAACCCTGGTTGGGATTTAGATATGCTTACTGTAGCAGTAAGCCTTAATATAAGTAGCTTCCCCTTGAGGATACCCTACCTTTGAGGATGCTCACAAGAGGGACCCTTTGAGCTTAGGTCCGTTTTTCTGATAGAGCTGTATGCCACTGTGATGATCTATGGGAGTGGCTAAGGTTAACTATCCATGTGCTCTCACCCAGAAAGGCAGTGTCTCCTGATTTACAATGCTGAAAGTCTGTCAGCATTACACCGATGGAGTGAGAAGTTGGAGGTGGTGAACATTATTTTACTTCAAGTAAAAGCTAATACCAAAAGACACTGACTGACTAAGTTTGCAGATGGCTGCAAGCTAGTAGCAGTTATTGAATCCCCAAATGACTTATCCATCCTGCAGGGAGGTTTTTCCCAAATAAATAACTGGTGTAAAAACCATGGACTGAAACTAAATGCCACAAAATGCATTATTATATCATTTGGGAAGTTATCTACCCCAGGAAACTACCACCTTGCCAAGACTTCCTTAAGAACTGACCAAGCTGTTTGGGATTTTGGAATGTATGTGAACATTGACCTAAATTTCTTCCAACATGTGCCCATTGTCATAAGAATGTCCTTCAGTTTTGCACAACTTATAAACAAAATAATTGTGTATAGATCTAGGGATGTCATTATTCCCCTTTACTGAGCCCTAATTTGACCAGTCTTTGAATTAAATGCCCGCTTTGGCCTGTATCTCTCCAGACACATGCAACAACTGGAACTTCCACAGAGACACCTTACTAAAAAGGATATCAAAACAGTATGTCTTACATGGAATGACTCAAAGCCCTGTCACTATACAGACTGCTAAGAAGTGATCTGTGTCTGGCATACAAGTCATTCTCTGATCCAATGCGGATGGATTTACTGTACATCAGTGAGTCAAATGGCATCATAAATACTCAGTCCAGTGATCAAAACATTTTCTACAGCATTAACAGAATGGTTTGGAGGAGTAGATCTGTCTCATGGAGGATATCACTGCTCCTCATCCACATTAAACAAACCTCATCTCTGTCTAGCAACATTCAAGATCGAGTTGGATCTATGGATAAGAAACAGAAAATGTATCACATCACTTATCTACCACCCTCACTGCCACACAGTCCTATTATTTCCTATTCTTCATCCTGAATTCTAAGTATTTTGCCCCCTATGCACTGAACCACTCAGGGCATTTGCATTTCACTTGGAGGGCAAATTTTGCTGTGTAAGTAATCATGTCCTCACTTCTACTTTTGAAATCAGGATGAATGAGCACTGAGCCCCATTTGCAAATCACATGCTTGCTGTTTGAGAAAAGTTCATTCGAATTGGAGAGCAAAGTGTGTGTGTGTGTGTGTGTGTGTGTGTGTGTGTGTGTGTGTGTGTGTGTGTGTGTGTGTGTGTGAGAGTGTGTGTGTGTGTGTGAGCAAGTGCATGTGTGTAATACCACTGTCTGGTTAAATGATTTAGTCAAATCCTGTACCTTAGCTATAGAAAGCAGTAGACTTATGCCTCCACACCAACATCCAGTCTGCTTGTCTGTCTCTAATTTTACAGAAAATCTCTGTTTTTCCTTATATTTATGCCCTAGTCTTCAGCAAGTCACTTACCAGACAGTGCCTTTGTACAAGTAAAAATTTGGGCTAGTCTCCTTAGTTGTCTCCTGCACTGCACACCAGTTATGGTGCAAAGAAAGAAAATTGTCATAAACAAGAGCATCATCATATGTACCATGTTCTTTGGATGTGATGCTTGGTTTACTTTTATTGTTGAATGTTGACAGTGTGTATACTATTTAGCTATGAATAAATAGGACAGCATGAAATATTTTGAATTATGTAAACATTTTAATTTAGCTTGCTTTTTGCAGGCACACAGGAGTGAAATGAACCATGTTTTGGCTACAACAGCTTGTCTAGCACTTAGTACAGATGAGTAAGGCTGTGAGTTGCAGTACAGGTTTGATTTCCTCAGCTTTCAATGTGTTATTTTTGAATCTGATCAAATTACTTCACCAGGCAGTACTCCTATCTGTTCGAGAAAAGGATTGCTTGTGTCCAGTGGGCTGTCCCAGGCTGTGAGTAAATGGGCTACACATTTCTTTTTTGAATTCCTTTATCCTTCATGTAGTTGCATATTAGTACTTAACAGTATGTTACTTGAGTGGAAAACAGAGAAGATACAGGGAGGTCAAAAATGAGATCAAGCATGTAGGCCTCTTGATGTATGCACTAATATTTCTGATTATACCATGACCCCCCATTAATATTCCAAAACGTGCATGCTGATTGGCCAGTGTGCACGTTGTAAATTGACTTATACTAATGGAAAAAGGTCTGGTCGCCCGGACTTTTTCCATTAGTATAAGTCTTTTTTAAAACACTGTCTTGCTATGTTAAAGGAGTTTAACATAGCGTCACAGGTTTAAAAAAAGCAACGGAGATCTCCGTGGCTTTTTTTAAAGCTATCTCACTATGTTAAACTCCTTTAACATAGCGACACAGTGTGTAAAAAGCAATGGAAATCTTGCTTTCTCCGTTGCTTTTTTTTTAAACCTGTCTCGCTATGTTAAATGGGTTTAACATAGCGAGACAGCTTTAAAATAAGCAACGGAGATCTCTGTTGCTTATTTTAAAGCTGTCTCGCTATGTTAAACCCATTTAACATAGCAAAACAGTAAAAAGCAATGGAGATCTTGCTTTCTCCATTGCTTTTGCCACAACTCTGATGTACTGCGTAGGCATGCAGTACATCAGAACTCATGGAATACCAGACAGCTGCAGAAGGGCAGCAAGGAGGCATTATACAATGCCATTATTTAAGAAAAGTAATTATTTTTTTTCTTAAATAATGTCATTGTATAATAGCAATAGCCCACTTCTGGGTGTGGGTAATGCTGGATTTACCCACAGTTGGCTTTGTTTATACCATGTCAGCCGTGGGTAAATCCAGCATTACCCACACCCAGGCATGGGTTATTGCTATATTTTAATATGGCTTGTGGGTTATTGAACAAAAGTTGCTGCAGCTTTTATATTGCCTTCAATCGTTGTGCTTTATTCATTGCACTAAAGAAAGAATTGATTCATTAATAGGCTCATATTGTGTAATATACTCTATACATTTCATTTTACTATTCTAAACATAACTAAATTTAGTAACATATTTTTGTACTACCTTCTTTACAGCTGCCAGCAACTGTAAACAGGTTGACATTTGTTACGGCATATCTGCATTATGCTGAGTTATGATCAGAACTGTTGGACTGTAAAGAATTTCTGCATTTAGTTAAAAGGTCCTACTTTGGCAGTTAGTGTAGAAGACTAAAGCTCTGACTTGTTAATGTGCTGCTTCCTGTGGCAAGAGTGTAGGATTTGAATCTTTCCTCTTTCATTTACCTACTGTGTGATATTGAACAAGTCACTTAACCAGGCAGTACTTTGAATCAGTTTGGATTCTGGGATAAGCTCCTCAACGGTCTCCTGAATTGCCATGCAACTGTGAACCTGTTTGTCATTGTCGTTGCTATGTGCTAGCCATTCCATGCTGCATAGCTGATCTAGTAATGGAAATGTTTTGGCAATATCACTTGCACACCATTATTTAATGCAACATGGGCAATTTCTTCTTCAAGGGAAGCAGGAACGGCATTGCCAACAGCAATGTCTGAGTAATAGTTCTCTTTAATTTTAATTGTTCAGATCACATTTACTTCTGCAGAGATTGTGTATATTCACCTAGCATATGTTATCAGGTGGTTGATATTTTTTATGCTTTTATAAATACTTTTCTGTTTAAAATGAGCTACAGATGGCTGAGTCTTGGGTACGATGCTAGTGATCTCAATATAATTTCATGTAGTTCATCCAATACAAATAATGTATATGTAATTTATTGTTTCATAGCAATAAGAGGTACACATGGTCAACAAATTGGCTATAACTACTAGTAGGGTTGGAGTTTATCGATGAATGAAAGTACCTTAAGCTCTTACTATCTGACCATTTTTAAACAGTCTTTAATATGGCTTTTCAGGGCAATTATATATGTGTGAGTTTGAATTATGTTGGAATACTTTGGCAACTGTGTGTTTTTGTGAAAAAAATTGAAATATGTGACTTTGGCCATTATTATTGTTATTAGTTTTATGACATCGATGTCTGAGAAGTTTGCATTCAACAATGTAGCAATAACTGCAGATTTTGGGGAATGTCTGTGGGTAAAAATGACTGATCCTGCTTTGTTGATAAAGGTAAAAAGTCATTAGTCTGTCTTTACAAGACAAGTGTGCTTTTATGTAAAGCAAATTAGAATACTTTATTGTGACCATTTTTATTACAATCAGACATGGAATGTGTACATTGTTGATAAAGTGTCTGCAGCTGATCAGTATGGATTTTGGTGGATTATAATGACAAAATTCTGAGTGGCCTTTTATAGTTGAAATGTTCTAAATTGGTACTTTTGTCATTACTGGTTCTTTCATTTTGTTACACGTTTGTTCCACTGCTTACTGAAAAAAAGTGTTTGAAAGTACAAATACAAAACACTCTAACAAATGTTGCTGTATTAACCAAGAAATATGTATTTTAAAAAATCATGAAGGTGAATCAAAAACACACACATTTATCCATGAGTCTAAAAATATGTGTAGGGGCCAATGGTTTGAAAAACAGCCTGGAACCAAGGATACACTAAATCTGCCATTGGTAGGAGGACCATATATTTTTTTCTTATAGACTTTTATAAGATAATAGGAACTCAGGTTAAGGAAAATATACTGAGGGGTTTTAATCAACTATTGGGTGGAGCAGTAGTGCAGTGGTTAGCATTGACATCTCACAGCAACAGGTTCTCTGGTTTGATTCTTGGCTGGGTTTCCTTCTGTACAAAGTCTGCATGTGCTCCCTGCATTCATGTGGGATTCTTCTGTGTGATCTGGTTTCCTCCCACGTCCCAAAGACATGTGTCTGGAATGTGCTCTGTCCCAGTCAGAATTTCCCAGTAAACAGATGTAAAATAAAATTGGATAAGTAGAATCTGCTGAGTATAAACAGTGATTGTATTTTATTATGGCAAGTAGGAGAGAGAAGAGTCAGGTAATTATAGGCTGATCTCCCTATGTAATTCAAATGTTGAGATCTCTAAAGGAGTTTAAGTGAGAAAGTTTGAACAGTATTCATGATATAATTGGGGAGGATAATGTAGGGTTTGTAAGAGTAGATCCTCATCAGATCACTGGAGGCCCTAGTAAATTTTGTTAAGCTGGCAAAATTAGGAGGTACCGACATGCAAAAGGCATTTGACAGTGTAAGTTAGGAAGTTTACAATGAAGTTGTTAGATCATATAGAAGGGGTAGTAGGTAAAAGCATTAGACATGAAACCATGGGTGTGACTCTTGACTAATGAAGGCAGATAAGGAAGTTATGCCACAGAAGGAATGAGGCAAGGATGCACACTTTCTCTCTCAGAGTTTGGACTTGGTGGGTATTGCAAGTTTGATGCAGAGCGTATGGAAGAAGTTAGGAAGCAGAATGGTTTTATAGATGGTTCAGTGTATGCATTGCTTTGCAGACAGCTGCATAATTTTATTGGACAAAGTGGAGAAACAACTGCTGAACATACTATATATTTGTTGTAGATGTAAAGAAGCATCAGGGTTGAAATTTAACTGTAAGAAATCAGTAGTATTAAAAGTAGAAGTAGGAAAGTGAGAACAAACAAGATTGTCCTGAATGGAGTAAGCAAGTATTTTAGGGTTGAATGCATGTGAAACAGTAGAGAAAATAAAGGTGAAAGAAAAAGTCTCAAAGGCATTAGACAGATTGCCAGGTATGGTGAATTCCTTAATGCAGTGGGTCCAAGCAGTTAGGACGTTGGTACTTCCTCATGAGATGTACATGGGGAGGCATATAATCATAAGCTTAAAAACTGAGATTATTTTGAAAATGTGTGACAGATATGTATGGAGAGGGAAGAGTGGAAAACAAGAAAGAGAAGGTTAAGAAGAACCATGGGAACTGATGGATATCTGGATTTATAAGGTATATTAATACAATGAACAATAGATGAAAGGATTTGAGAACATTAGCCTTAAATGAGTGCAATGAGAAGCAGGTGATATAGGGGGAAAGGTGGAGTTTTTAGGTTGTCCGAGAGAGCTAAAAGTCAAGCCATTTTTAAATACTTGAGTAGAATGGACGCACATTAGAAGTGTGAAATCTTCCCTTGAAATAAAGCTAGAGACAAGAATGAGGAAAGTGACAGGAGGTGAGATAATGAACAGGATGGATGACATCCACAAGGGCGGAAGGGAAGGCAGACCTGCATTCAAGGAATCTGAGGACATGAGATGTGGGTTTAGAATAGAAACACTGGCTATTGTGGAAGAATGGTAAAATAAACCGAGAAAGTGATTAATGAAAGTAGGGGCCAGAGGAAACTAACACAGTAGATAAAGGGGGAGGGTAGTTGGGATGGGATTGGGAGAAGGTAATGGAAAGTAGGAAAGAAGTGATATACAAGAGCTTGCAAAAGGGACAGACAGAAAAGGTGATGCTCCAGTTAAGGAGGAGGTGGGTGAAGGAGAATAAAGAATGTGAAAAAGAAGAATTAAAATGAGACATATGGAAGCTGGCTAAAAAGTACAGGTATGTGGAGGATCAGAGATATACATTGGAGATTATTGCATAGATGGTATGGAACACAAAATAAAAAAGGCAAAGAGCTCACCAGCTGCACAATGAAAAACTAAACTAATAATAACAACAAATATAACAGCCAAGAAGTATTCACAAAAGTTAAATGTTATAGTTTATCACTTTTGCCCGTGCTAGTTTGGACTTCTTCAAAACAGTGCAATGTTAAAAGACCATCCATTAATAGATCCACCCCTGATATTCATTACTACTTTTTCTAAACAAAAATGCAATACACAGAGTTAGTCTAGCAACTTAAAATAAATGCCACACAAAATCTTGGCTTGATAGATAATCCCCAGGATTTACTAATCTTCTGTGTAAGACTAGATTAGTCTTACACGGAAGCGCCAGTCTAAGATTATGATGGCAACACACCATGAATATTAATGAGGGCATGCTGCCTCAACTCTAAGGCTTACACGGAGCATGGATGAGTGTAGGGGGCATGTTGGACTGCCGAGCAGTTCAAAAATCCACACCCCTGCAATGAAGAAATGCCACAATGTCAAATTACATGAGCGAGTCCGCTCACATGTGCACAATGTAACACTACACTCACCCATATGTTAAACAACTGACAAAATTAAAAATAGAAGGATTTTTAATTTTTTTTTTATTTCATCCGCTATAGCTGCCCGTATTTGCACGTGTTTGCTCAGGTTTGCCCATTGCTTAGCTACAGTTAGCAGTTTAGACACCAGAAGAGGATAATAAGAAAAATATATGCAAATTAAGCAAAAAAGTGATAGCGTAGTGGTTAGAGCCTTCACACAAAGAGGAGGCATTCCTGGTTCGAGTCCCACTACTGCATGTTCCCATTTTCTGTTGGAAATCTGTATACAAAAATATTTCCTGACACTTTTTATGTATAAGTTTTGTAAAAAGTATTAAAAAGTTAAATGTAGTAGTGAATGGATTTTATATATATATATATATATATACATATATATATATATATATATATATATATATATATATACATATATATATATATTTATGAAGGTAAAATGGTCATGCATTCTGAGGCATGAGTACGCTATTTTAAGCAATATAAAGTACTGCTAAGCACATTTTACCAGTATTGAGCATATTTAAATCCAATTGCTTGTAGCTGCGCACCACGTTAACCAGCGCAATGTCTGTGAGCATAGCTGCGCACTGCGCTAACAAGCGCAATCACAACATATTTGTGTGTAGCTGTGCACTGCGCTAACCAGCGCAATGTTGGGCAACGTTGAGCAACATTGAGCAACATTGGGCAAAGTCAGGGAAAGTTGAGCAAAGTCGGTTAAACACGACCACACCTCCTTTACTGTAGCTTAACCAGTCAGGTCAGCCCAGTATGAAATTAAAAAGCAATGACAGGGCTCAAACTCAGGATACTGAGCACTATAGTCACAATACTTAACCACTAAGCCATGACAGCATTTCATAAACATGCACTTTCAACAGACACATATCTATCAAGGAATTTTAAACATTGCCAACATCAGCTAAGCAGGTGTGCCTACAGCTGAGTTTTTTAAAAACTGATCACAAATAAGTGTGGGAAATGAGGCATATTTAAGCTCCACAGGTAGGAATACTTGCTATAACTGGTTGTAGCTTCCTTCTGCAGTCAGCATGGCTGGTGTTGGAGAAGGCACTTGATTTCGAGTGCAACGCTGGGGCATTGAGGAGTCCAAAGTAATGGTTTGGCTCCTTGTCCACAATCATGAGGAAAGACTCTTGCAAGGCCAGTACCAGGGTACTCAATATAAAACAGAGGCCTGGAACAGTCTTGCTCATGATCTCACAAGTGTCACTGGTGTCCCTCGGACTGGTGAGGAGGTCAGGCACCATTATTCTGACCTGAAGCAACGTAGGGAGGATCAACTGGACCAGTGGATCCAGGAATCCCTTGTGATGCCTAATGCCCCAGTACTGAGTAAGTAGCCATTGTATTAAGTAGTTAAGAATTGCTATGCTTGTCTATATTATGGATAGGTATGTCTCAATATCACTGCATTGACTTCACAGCTGCAGGTGTCCGTGCCATAAATCAGCAAGCCCATAAAGATAGGCTGCAAAGGCTGCATCATCAGGCAGGTTAGTAATTATTCTGCATGTACTGTTATATAAAATAAATGAGAGAGCCTTCAAAAAGTGTTTTAAGCCAATAAATAAAGGTGTATTAATCCTTTTATAAATGTATAATTCCTGGAGTGCGTCTGTGTCATTTTCTTTGATATGTTGTTGTACTGTTGCATTCTACAAATAGTAGTGTATTAAGCAGTGTCAACCCACACTTGGGTAGGCCCATATAACATGGATGAAGGCATTGCCAGTAGCTTTTATGCATATTTACAGCCCTCAACTGTTGGTTCATGCCCAGCATGTACAGGTTAATCTGGCACATGAGTAGCTTGGTATTGTGTTCCCCAGAAATGTCAGTGTGCTGCCAGAAATGTAGGGAGCTGTTAACATATAACTGTTACTTTCACCTAACCATATCTAGATAATAATTATATGAAAGTAGAGCTGTCAGTGTACCATCATAGCAGTAGTGTGTGTGAGCAACTCTCAAAACATGTAGCAGTAACATCTGCATCTTGGACAGTTTGTATGTAAGATACAGCTCATGTATATAATGATCTAGCAAAATCCAATTGCACCAATATAAGGACATTGGGTAGTGTAATAATACATGTAAGGGACATATAACTGCAGTTAATAGGAATGTAGTGAAAACTAGAAGGATATATAACTTAACTGAGCTATTTTTTCCACCCTACTGTATGTGCATAAAAAAATGCAATTCCACATCTCAATTGGTATGTCTAATCTCAAAACATTTGTTGGGACATATGTCCTATTGGTTTATAACTATTTGCATTTATTTCTATGCATGTGTGCTGTTAAAATACCACAATATTGGTGGCCTGTTGCCATCAATACAACCTGCATGCTGTTGTAATGTCCACCATTGTTCTATATATGCATGTGTTATGCTTGCTTTTTAACTGTTGAAAATCTGGTGTATTGGGTTAATGGGAATACTTCTGCATGCTGTTATAACTAAGTGGCAATGCTGTTGACTGTTACTAACCCATATCTTTATTAAACTCTCCAAAACATAGTTTGTATGGGAAGTCAGGTCCCAGCGGACCCACCTGTCCCACCTCAGCTGGCCATGGCACCTGGCACCAGCAGATCCGGTGCCCAGCCTGGGACCTCCTCCTCCATTGGCCCTGTGCCACCTTCGGGCAGAAGAGCTGCAGGGGATGGGGCTCACCCCCCCATGCAAGCATGGGCAGAGGAGGGCCACCTATCACCCTTTGAATGGTCTGGGCTATGGTGCGTAGAGAGATTGAACGTTCTGTTGCAGAACCTCTACGCCAGCTTGCGGCTCGAGTGGCGCAACTCCTGGGTCAGCCTGCCCCTCCTACACAGCCCGCAGCACAGCTACCCTCTGAGCCATGAAAGTGCAGTGGTGACTGCCCATGGGTGGGGACCTCAGTCCCACTGTTTCCATCTGGGGGCTCATGGGCTTCCGATTTCCAAACATCCCTCCTCGTCAAAGGTGTTCACCCACCACATGTGTCATATACCGCTCCTGTATGCATCTTGTTTTTCTTGTCTGTTTACCTCCCCAACCTACCTCCCCAAATATACCTACTTCCCCTACCCCACATTCCACTCTCACCTGAAAAAAAAAAAAAGGTCAATCTGCTCCCCCCAAAAAAAAAAATAGCTGCCCATTTAGCACACATGTCCACTGGACACATGAAATGTTATTTAATTGGCATTACAACATATTTTGTTGTCCTCACCCCTCTCTCAAGGGTTGAAGATTTCATATCTACCTCCAAATTTATTGCATATGCACGGCTGTTGCTGTTGAAGAAATGGGCAGTTATGGACCTTCCCTACACCCGTCCTGCATATCCCAAGCTATTTTCCATACTGTCTTTCCCTATTTGTGCCCCTTTTTCACCACTTTCCTATCTCCCCATTTTTCTTTTCTTTCAAAGAAATGAGCATGGGGGTTAGCGGGAGTAAGCACTATAAAGCAGTAGTTAGCGGGTGTGCGCGAGTATGCACTTGTTTGTGCTTGGCTAAGCAATGCGCAAACCCACTCAAACCCGCTTACAACTGCTTAAAAGTGCCTTAGTCACTCTGTGTGTCAGGACCCTTGTTCTGCTCAGGAGCAAAATAAAACACCTATGTCAGTCTCGAACCCCAGACCGTGCACACACTACACAACATGAAGTACCATAAGCCACAGTAGATATACATCAAGCTGATGCTTAAATAAATATATCATGCATCAGAATGAGTGAATGTAAAGTAAAAATGGGAATACCATACCACACAACTTGTTCTGTCGATGTTGACCAACAGTTGTTGTGGGATTACATTACATGACTGAGATAAGAGAAGCATCCATTCTAGCAGGAAATAATGTTACACCATGACTTTACAACCCCACACAGTATTGCAGCAGGGCAAACACTGGCATATCTGTTTAGGGCAGAGGCCATACCTCCCAACTGTCCCTAATTTTCAGGGATGTCCCTGATTTTGAAACAAATTTTAGCTCTGTCCCTCTGAATCCCTCCGAAAACTACTGACTTTGGCCAGAAAGGTGGTGAATTACACTTAATGAATAATGACAGTAATTAAGAGTTAGACACTTCTTTTACTTCAGAAAATGTGTATTAATTCATATGCTCTGATTCTCTCAATGTCTCAACTTAATGGCATTAATATTTTAAAGGTGTCCCTGACTTTTTCTTGACTTTTCCCCTGAGTCTATTCAAATATGTACCTGAGCGGTTAAGAGGTCTGGCAGAGGCAGAAACACAAAGGCATATCAGCCTTTCTGCTGTTACACACTGTACAAATAGCTTTGGAAGGAGTTTCGGAAGCATACCCTTATGTAGGAATACAACACTGAAATACAAATGGATGTAGCCATGTACTGGTAGCAACCAACTGTAACAATGTCATTGCTCTATTGCTGAAAAGACCTGTGTGGTGCACAGACAAAAAATAACAGGCTATTCTCTGTTTATCATGTGGATAGGTCCACAGTTGGGAGTTACGCAGACAGACTACTTGCCTTGATAAACTAACATGTACACAGCAACCCTGTAAGTCCAGTAAGATAAAATCCACACAATACTACTTACGTTCTCTGTACTTCTGCAACCCTACCCAAATGTAGAATATACCTGTGTGTGCAGGGTCTACCAAGGATGTAGGTAAGCATACTCACAGTACTGAAATGTGTCCAGTTTTTCTGAGCAGCTTGTGCTAATGTCAACACTAAAAAAGCACAAACTGCTTAGAACTGTGTAAATGAATATTCACAGTATAGCAGTTCACAAACAATTCTTGTGCCAAAGGAATACATCTCAATAACTAGCTTTGTATGGCAGTTAATTGTAACACTTGAAAAGAAAGTACATCTTTCCGTGTATCTTGTGGTAGCATTTTGAGGGGTGAGTACATTTCTACACTGACAAGTGGGTACTGGAAGCAGCAACATTAGGTCTGAGTACAAAATGTAAATCTCTAGCTACACCCCTGGCTTCTGATATAAGAACTATACCAACCTTCTGTCTTAAACAATGATGTCCACAGCAAACAAGGATGATCTCCATCTGGGAAAGCTGAAAGAGACACGGCTACAGGGGTCAGCAATTTATAGTCCTGGTTTGCTATGACAGTGATTACTGCAATTACTACACAGCAGGCTGCATGCAATTAGCAAATGGTAGCCACTAACTGGTGCAGAGGCCATCACATGCTCATGTGCAAATTCCTACAAAAGCAGGCTGCAATCTCTGCCAACAAACTCAATCAATCTATTGCAGAGACTGACAGAGAGAAACAGTGAAAAAGGAAAAAGAAATATTACCAAATCATACAAAGGAAAGGTATGTGAGACATGTATTTACTGGCATGTAGTAGATGTTATTGAAGAATAGTCGACATAATGTGAACCATTCATATGTGGCAGCAGTACTTCTTTATGCACAGATGTTCTGCTTAACTACTGCTATGGACAATACTGTGTATACCTGTGGGTAGTGGGACATTCCTGTGAATTGTGTAGCTCAGCATTAAATGTCAAAGATCTGATCCGTGTTTTCTGTGTTCTATACAGTAGGGTGGCCAATGGCTGTTGGGGGGATTGGCGCTGACATGATATAAACATAGGTGTGACAGAACAACACATGCATGATAGTCATATTAAAGTGTAGCTTAGCATTGGCAACTGCTATAGCAGTCTAGTATGCTTATCTAGCATCTGTTGCCATATACCCCCCCTAATGTTAGTGTGTGTTCATATGTGACACCTGTTTGTGTTGCAGCAAGGCCCAACAGTTCAGCTGTGAGGCCCTGGGATTTACAACAGTGTGGTCCTTGTGTGTGTATGCCACACACATACAGAGAAATATATATATGTGTCATATATATTCACATCTGTATATGTGCATTGAGCAGGGGACATATTGCAACTGTTTGTGAAGGGGGGAGATATATATGTTGGTGAAGGTTAGTATGCGCATATTTGTATGTAGGTTTTAGTGTGTGACAAACAAGACAGCATACAGTGCTGGTATATGACATGTGGTGGTTAAACACTGTGAGTGGTTTGTTCAGTTTGCAATGTTGAAGCCAGTAAGGCCTGCTAAAGCTACCTCGGCTGTGAACACCTTCAATGCATTTATCCCAAGACTGTATGATTTTATTACACTACTGTACACCTTACATCCTTTGTATAATTGATATTCTCACTATGAAAGGTGAAATGTATATGTGCCTACATATATATGTATATGTAGACCAATGAATGTGTATATGTATATGTATATATGTATATATATATATATATATATATATATATATATATATATATATATATATATATATATATATATATATATATATATATATATATATATATATATATATATATATATATATATATATATATATATATTGAGAGAGAGAGTGAGAGAGTTATATATACTCATACACACCTACATCTACTTTTTGCAATAGATTCTCTGTACTGTTGACTGACTGTGATGGTCAATATGTTTGTGAATACATCAAAGATATGTATCTGTGGGATAGCTTAGTGGGAAACTGATTATGTCATGGTATTATGGGTCCTTGCTTTGATCCTAGCAAAAGCTGTGTATTCTGTTGCTAGGCAGAACAAGTGCTATTGCATACAGTGTGATTAAGTCCCTTGGTTTAAACTAGGGTGTGTCATTGGAGGCTAAAGCACTACATCTATGATTATTGATTGGTACCGATGTTGAATGAAAATCTTGTGTGTACTGTAGTACTACTTGAAGCTCAAGGCCTGTACAGCAGAGTATGGGTTATGTCCACATTGCTTGCATCCACTGTTTTGTGTGGTCCCTGTATTCATCACAGATTACATTTTTCAAGATTAAGGTTGTGTAAGTACTGACACACAGTACTGTATAGTACACACTGAAAGCTTATCTGGGTTGCCATACCTTTGTGTCCTGTAATTATGTCTGATGTGTGTGTGGGTATGTCTGTAACATGTCCTTTGACATATGTGTGGTAAAACATATAACTACGTATCTAGCAACATTTATAGTGTACTACAGCAGTATGTGGCCTATATTCCCAATTGTGCACATATTTTGGCCATGGGTTTTCCATTAACAAGTTGTGTGGTATAATAGTAATACATTTACTGGACCTTACACTGATTGTGATGGATGATATATTTCTTTACACATCAGCTTGATGTATATCTGCTGTGGCTAGGTGATACATCGTGTTGCATAGAGTGTGCCAGGTACTCTTGTATAGTCTTATATAGTGATTTTATTTTGTTGCTGTGCAGAACATGGTTCATTAGATAGAGAGTGAGCAAGGCACTTTCAAGCAGTTGTGGGGTGAGCAGTGATAAGTGGCAGTTACAGTGTTACACTCTCGGTTAGCTTATAGGTTGCTATATATGGCAGCTCAGTGATATCTGTACTGTATAATGTTAAATGTGCCATATGACTTTCTCAGACATATTCCTGTATTTATATCTTCCAGGGATCATGGCCCATCACAGGAACACCAGTTACAGTAGTGCTGAAGAAAATATCATTACTGGCAGTATGATTCAGCACTCCCGTGTCATGTTCTCATGAACCAACCAGGACCAGCAGGAGCGTACTGCAATGTGGCAAGATGTTGTCCACAGGGTTAATGAGGTAGGCCTGCATAACCGGACATATGAGCAGGTACACCACTACTGCAGTGATCTTCTCAGACATGTCAGTCAGCATGCTGCTGATGTGCGTAGACAAGAGCTTGCAACAGGAGGTGGTGTGTATCCT
>NC_056745.1:1005719516-1005827016 GCF_019279795.1 Protopterus annectens
TCCTTTGGTTTAAACTAGGGTGTGTCATTGGAGGCTAAAGCACTACATCTATGATTATTGATTGGTACCGATGTTGAATGAAAATCTTGTGTGTACTGTAGTACTACTTGGAAGCTCAAGGCCTGTACAGCAGAGTATGGGTTATGTCCACATTGCTTGCATCCACTGTTTTGTGTGGTCCCTGTATTCATCACAGATTACATTTTTCAAGATTAAGGTTGTGTAAGTACTGACACACAGTACTGTATAGTACACACTGAAAGCTTATCTGGGTTGCCATACCTTTGTGTCCTGTAATTATGTCTGATGTGTGTGTGGGTATGTCTGTAACATGTCCTTTGACATATGTGTGGTAAAACATATAACTACGATCTAGCAACATTTATAGTGTACTACAGCAGTATGTGGCCTATATTCCCAATTGTGCACATATTTTTGGCCATGGGTTTTCCATTAACAAGTTGTGTGGTATAATAGTAATACATTTACTGGACCTTACACTGATTGTGATGGATGATATATTTCTTTACACATCAGCTTGATGTATATCTGCTGTGGCTAGGTGATACATCGTGTTGCATAGAGTGTGCCAGGTACTCTTGTATAGTCTTATATAGTGATTTTATTTTGTTGCTGTGCAGAACATGGTTCATTAGATAGAGAGTGAGCAAGGCACTTTCAAGCAGTTGTGGGGTGAGCAGTGATAAGTGGCAGTTACAGTGTTACACTCTCGGTTAGCTTATAGGTTGCTATATATGGCAGCTCAGTGATATCTGTACTGTATAACGTTAAATGTGCCATATGACTTTCTCAGACATATTCCTGTATTTATATCTTCCAGGGATCATGGCCCATCACAGGAACACCAGTTACAGTAGTGCTGAAGAAAATATCATTACTGGCAGTATGATTCAGCACTCCCGTGTCATGTTCTCATGAACCAACCAGGACCAGCAGGAGCGTACTGCAATGTGGCAAGATGTTGTCCACAGGGTTAATGAGGTAGGCCTGCATAACCGGACATATGAGCAGGTACACCACTACTGCAGTGATCTTCTCAGACATGTCAGTCAGCATGCTGCTGATGTGCGTAGACAAGAGCTTGCAACAGGAGGTGGTGTTAATATCCTTCCCCCCCTCACCAGAGTGGAAGAGTTGCTCCTGAGCCTGGTAGTACCTGCCCAACAACAACAGCAGCAGACATACACCATAATGGAGGTTGGAGCTACCCAGCAGGCACACATGGAGCATGCAGGTAACATGGCATATCTGTAGACTACTGTTATCTGTATTGGTAGATCATGTGTATGAGAGATGTGGAGTGTGTCGCTCAAAGATGTGAAGCCTGTTGTTGTGCAATACTGATAATTTGGAACATAATTTGTAACCCTGTGAATGTAAACTGTTGTTGTACTGTAAGTTTGCAAACACACAGTAGCAATGCCACAGTTGTGGCCACTGACAAACTGTCTCATCTCTATGTAGGTCCCGCTGGGGTGACATCAAGGCACCGGACAGATGCTGGTGAGTGTGTTCTACATTTATTATTATAAATAAAAAGTGCATGTCATAGTTAAGGTGTAGGCCATGTGTACATGTAACACACCTACACATAATGCATGCTGTGCATGTTTGGTGTAAGAACATGCACATCTCACTAATGTGATTAGCTGCCTCAAACACATGCAATACCCAGATCATCTCAAACAAATGTGGCTAGACTGTAATGACCACTGAATAGGCACAGTTGATGCTCAACATGCACATAACATACACATCTATGTCGTACACAGAGCATTTTAACATGCTACACATAAAGGATACCCAAACCCTCTGTAAAGACACACTCCAGTATCCAAAATCTCATCCACACATTACACATACTATACCTGAGGGGTAGAGGCCTATCATGGGACATTTAAACACTCTGCAACACACTACACATTCATGTCAGGGAATGCTCCTTATTGGCTTCCTTACAAACTCACGTAACAACTGGTTGTGAAATGGTGAATGTAGCCAAGGTAGTACATTTCAGGCACAGCATGATTAGTGCTGGTTTGGGAAACATTTGTAGCCTTGAGTGACCACATGATGCTTCATGATGATGGCATATGGTACTATACCCCATCCAGTTATTGTAACCACAGTACTACAGATAGCTTTCATTGCTATACACCTTAATGTTGCGTGTGCGCACTCATATGCACCTCTAAGCAATATGCATACCAATCACCATTTGCACAACTGACACATATATGTCTTGTGATGCTATTGAGTGGGTAGGTCATATGACACACATTGGGTGTGTGTAGTATTTAAATATGCAGTTGTGTTTTAGCATGCCATGTCATGGATGAGACTGGCATGTCCGCAATATGATCTACACTCAACATAAGTACTGTACATTGGGTATGTGGCCGAATGGTATTCCATCAATTATCCATGCACCACTGATGATGTTGTGTGAATACTCATCATGCATGTGCTAAAAATGTGTCCACAATTATTTGCGTAAGACACAGAGGCTGTAATCACATTGGGTACCTATCTGGCACACAGATACACATCCAGCAATGGTATGTGCACCTGTGAGTTATGGTCACAGTACATTACAGGGTTATGAATACCTGTACAGCAATGTTGTGTCCATGTATGCATTGTGTTCCAGCTGTTTTATTACTCTTTTGCCCTGTTGTTATCACCTTCACTACATAGTGACTCTATATAAATATCTTGGCTATATCATCAGCCATATATGGGCATTATTTCCTGATCGACGAAGTTCTGGGCTAATGGTTTGCTAGCTTTCAATCATTTGATTGTGCTTATTGTAGCCTTAAGTGGTAATTGCAAGCCTAGCATTGAATCTTCTATTTATGGGCATAGCTTCCTGCAAGCGCTCATAGTAAATCTCACTAATATTAGGATAGTTATGGTGTAAATATTTGATGTTATTTTATTTTTAAAAAGGCATCTAATCAATGAGCATTAACATTATTTCTACCTTAAAAATTTTATATTAGTGTCCTATTGAGTGATGACCAGGTTGCTGGTATTTAATTGAGTTTGACTGCTAGTGATATTATTGCTGAATCTTCATTTTATGTAACCAAGTATTTTGGTTGTTTAATTAATGACTGTTTTAATTATTCAATTGAAAGACAATGTATTGGTATAAAAGTTATCCATTTGGTTTTGTAACTTGTAACCTGAGGAAGCGCAATTTATATTGCGTGAAAGCGCTCGTTTGTTTGTTGGTCCACAATAAATTCATTTTATTTTTTACTTTCGTGGTGGTTTCTACATTTCTTCAGTTCTGTTCATGCATTGTGTTCCAGGGGGAGGCCCATCACCTAATAACAAAACACATGCATCAAAGCCAAGTATACTGTTAGTAACAAGGACTGTCTACACTTGCATTGCATGCTGTTGAGCAACATATGTCCTGCATGCTGACATGTGTGCTATGACTGTTTTGCTTGTGATACTGTACCCCACCATCACCTGCTATTGTGTAGATTGCTGGTGTTGTGTGTGTCTGCTTTAGGGAGGAGTGTATTTTTGTGTGTTCGCATGTGTGCATTTGCGCATGTGTGCATGTGTGCATGTGCACATATGCGCATGTGTGTATGTGCCCATGTGCGCACGTGTGCATGTGTGCATGTGCGCATGTGGTCTGAAGTCATGTTCAGGTCTTAAAGTGTGTTTCTTGTTTTCCTCTCACAGGTGCTGAGGTGGGGCTGGTTCAGTACAGCTGGGAACCTGATGTCACTGAGACAGACAGTGATGATGCAGATAGGTGTGTTGAGGCACAGGCAGGTTTGTCAGGGTCTGTTGTTGTGCCACCAATTGACAGTACACAAGTCTCCACCCCATCCATGCACACAGTCATACTGCCTGTACATCCTTCATCACCATTGCCCTTAGCTGAGGGACAGTGTATGGTTGGCACTGGCCAGGACAGTGTGGCATCTATGGCACATGTATCAGGACACAGCAGCCATAGACAGATGTCTGGAATGGTACCACATAGGCAGATGCCCAGGGGTTTTCATCAGAGCACTACTGGTCATCATGCCCCTGGCAGACGTGCCACACCTCTTTCTACCACACACATGTTCCAGGCTGTCATGGAGGCAGAGACATGAATGGAGCGATACACCAGACAGGGACTAAGGGTACAGAGGGCTCATAACACCTCTGTAAATGACAGTATCCATGACCTAGCAGGTGACATACGTAACTACACTGATGTCATTGATAGACGTTATAGTGAGACATTGGATGTCCTCCACAATGTCATGTCCATGTGTCAGGGCAGTGCGGGATGGTTGAGATGTCAACATGGATGTATGCCAGCAACATCAGCAGCTGGAGGTCGCCGTGGACATCCAGCAAGTTACAGCTGTTCCTGTAGTGCCAGTACTAGCCCCAGCAATGTTGGGGGAGGGCTGTCCATCGACCATCCTAGCAGACCACATGCACGTGGCTCTGGCCAGTCACAGCAGGGACCAGGATCCAGTGGACATATGTCAACCTCTTTGGATAGTACCCAATCTGGATTAGTACCTGATACTGTCTGCAGCACCCATGCCAGGCACAGGTTCTATATCCGTGGCCAGAGACGGTGATCTGTAAAGCCTGCCAGGTACAGTCTGCAGCTGTCTCACAAATCCCCTTATATGGCAGCCACATGGTGGAACTGTGTCCATGCAGACACACACACATAAACCAGAAACCTAGGGCAAACACATACCCGCACACATTACATCAGCATTGGCCCATAACAGTACTCATGGCCCTCGCACACACACTAACACACACATGTCGATTGTATGGTTCAGTGTAGGCCTCTGGCAAACCAACAACACACCCTGTGCATATGATGAAACCTGTGCCACCTCCTGTCATCTGTAACATTGATGCAGGAACAGGCTAACATGGTGCTGATGCACAGGGTGACTTTAATAAAGTATAGCAAGGGTTGGATGTGTAGCATGTTGTCAGCAGTAAAGTGTAATGATATCCTTGAAGGTGTAGCTGAGCAGGCATGATGCATTAAAGCTGTAATTAGCAATGTTGTTTTGTTTTCACCAGTGTTTATTCCAATTGTGTTTTGTTTGCCCATGTGCCACTTGGCTGATGTGTGTAGTCGTGTCAACATGCATTATACAGTGGACAGTAAGTGTGGGGTGTGTGCAACACAGGTTTGCAGGTGTCCATTTGTGAACATGGTGGAGGTGCACTGTCTGCATGTACATGCATATTGGACACATGGGCTGGGTGACATGCCCTTTATTGGCCAGTGTTAACATTCCATAGTTTCTATTGGTGGCCAGTATGCACTGTACTACACACATTTTGCAACTTGAGTATGCATGTGTGTGTATGACACGGGTTGACACTGTACTGTGGGTGATGCTGTTCTACTTATCTGTCATTTGGTTTGCATTACTAAGGTTAACATTGTCCCAGCTACATAATCCTTTAGTAATGCACACTGTTCACCTACAGGGTTGCATGGACCATGCTATCAGAAATACAATAAATTCTCACTTATACAGTAAAAGTGCATTAGTCTCATGGACCACTGCCATAAACTAAATATATAATAGAAGGTGTGACGTTGTACCAAAAAGGAGTTACCTACCAAAAAGGGATAAACTCTCTGGTCAGTATCATTGGAAAAATACAATCCCTCAATAAACATACAAGGCAAGCTTCAAAATACAAAATGGCAAGGATTCCAAAGACAACACTAAATCTTTCTTTAGTGTTGTTTATAATCTACAGGGGAAATCGCAGATCGGGTCACAGTTAATGTAAATGGTCACAAAGTACACTTATCTGACTGACATTACCAATTCCTTATCAGACAGTTTGAATGCGAATTTCACCACCCTGTCATGAAATTCTAACAATGTATTGTAGCTTCCTTTTAACAATTTTCATTTAATCCAGCATTGCATAAATTGCTCACTTCCTGCCTTTCCTAAAACCTCATTCTTCCCAAGCATTATTCTATAAATAGAAATGTCATTTATTTCTACTAAAGTTGTTTCTACCATTTTCTATACTACTTCCTGACTTCAGTTATCTCCTTTACAATATCCAAAACTTCCACTGAGTTGATTTAGAAGTTTATTAACATTTTGAAGTAATTGCTTTTTTGCCACCAATAGCATTAACCATAGCGCAGCCTTACTATAAATAAGGAATTCAGATCTGTTATCCAGCTCAAAAGAACAATTTTCTTAGGTATTATGATTTGTTCCCTAAACAATTCTGTCAAAGTACTCTGCAGAGAATAAAATCTGCCAGCTCATTACATAACCTGAAATATTTGACAATGTCCTCTTTCTTCCCCATCATGTCAAACATTCACTGTTGACCTGCAGAAAAATACTCTGAAGGTAACTTGGATTATAAAATACCTATGCAATATTTTCATGTAAAAATCCTAAACCCAATAAACTCTGCTACACATTTGGGAGTCCTACATATGTTCCTTTGTAATTTGCATTTCTGTTTTTTTTTGCCAGTTATTTTTACCCTCCTCTAATTGATTCTTATAGTGATCATACAAACTTTATACTCCACACTAATCCTTTCTTATCTAATGGCATCTTCTTTTGTAGACTTAACTAAAAACTCTATCTAAGCTGATCTTTCAGGTAGCACCCCCTATTCCTTTCTCTTAGCCTACATTCTATCATGATCCTGCTATGGATGTCTTGTGAGGTACATACCAAAAGGGGTGTTGTACTCCATAATGGGTCTAATGAGTGATGAGTAGAGGTGAACAATGATCTCTTTTATCCTGGATGAGAAACCTTTTGTGATGAGGTGTGCCATGTAGAAGGATTTCCTGACTACTGTGGTGATGTGATTATCAAAGCAGAGACTGCTGTCCACCTGAGTCCCAACATCTCTTATCACACTTTCGGTGCTAAGTAGACTACCACCTATGTGGTAGCTCATGGGTACATACTTTTTACCATAGGGGATGACAGTGCACTTTTTGGCATTGAGCTTGAGGCCATGGCTTTGACACCAGGCATCTGTCTCTGTGAGGCCCTTTTATAGGATGTCCACATCATTAGGAGTTTTGATTATGGCTCCTAGTTTGCAGTCATCTGCGAACTTCATAAGCCAAAGACCTTCTGTGTTAGCCTGTACTATCACTTTTAAGGGGTGTGAGTAGTCCCCAAAAAGGTTGTTCCTTCTCAGGGAGACACACACAGTTGGCAAGTGCAGGATTCAAACCCCTCCTTAACTACATTATGATACTACAGCAGTACACATTTATACAATGCGCTTTACACACTACTAGGATTGCTTTTTTTCCCCCACAGGTATATTTGTAGGATAGTGACATCATCAGACTTGACAAAGATATGTATACCACTTTTAAGGGGTGTGAGTAGTATCCAAAACAGTTCTCTTCCACAGGGAAACACACACAGTTGGCAAGTGCAGGATTCAAACCCCTACCTAACTACATTGTGACACTGCAGCAGTATATATTTACACAACACATTATACACACTACTGGGATTTCACCTTTCCACAGGTATATTTGTAGGATGGTAACATTATCAGACTTGACAAAGATGAGTATATCACTTCTAAGGGGTGTGAGTAGTCTCCAAAAAGGTTGCTCTCTCCCCAGGGGGAGAGAGACACACACACACACACACACACACACACACACACACACACACACACACACACACACACACACACACACACAGTTGGCAAGTGCGGTGTTCTTAATCAAAACTAAGTACGTCTTTACACTTCAGCAAGCAATATGGAGTTACAGGGTGCAATACAGACATTACTTGCTGACAGTTTGCCCAAAGTGTTTTTTCACATTTGCTAACTTCAGCAGGCTTATCATACTAGGTGTATTGTGAGTGTATTGTATGCATAGGCCATGACCATATCATATATGGGTTGATGCACCACATGCTGGCACACACAGGGTCAAACCAGTGGCTATGCTCTGTCAACCCAATACTGAATACAGTCAGGTGGAGTAGGGTCATACAACCACAACACCAACTGTCTCACATAGACCTACAATATAAGCACCAGCAAAATACACACATAAATACACATTACCATACTCGGAGAATACAAATATTAATCTGAAAAAGAGAGAGTGTCCTCCTAAGCAGACAAGCAAGCAACATGCACCTCTAAGCACATGCCAGAAAACACATAATACACCAAAGCAGTGTGCCTCAGAACAGGCCCTAAGGCAAAACAACATACCCAACACACTAGTAAAAGGTAACTTCATAGTCAGGCACACAGACAGATGATACACTCACTCGGCTGGACAAGGGGAAGGTTACTGTCAGTTGTCTGTCAGGTGCTATGATCCGCCACATAACACAAGCACTTACATCACTCCAGAACAGGTACATATATGATGTGTTCTTTGTACATGTTAGTGTGAATGATCTGAGACATACCTCCCAGGACAACATGACAAGAGATATATATATTAGCTCTATGATCATGTAGCCCAGGCTGGTATGACCCTGACCTTGAGTAGTATCTTACCTTCACCTACATTATACTGCAATATAACAGAAAGACGATAAACTTCAACAATTGGCTGAGCTTCTGGTGTAATTCAAAGGGGATCTAGTCTCTGTCTGCCTGTGATGACATGATAGACAAGCCTCATAGCTTTGCTACAGATAGTTTGCACCTGTCGCCTCTATGCTTCTGAATACTGACCAAGGCTCTTGCTGTCCCCATATTACCTTTTTAGGCAAGGCTCAAAGGTTCATAGGTTCATAGGTTCATAGGTAGGTACTAGGCTATCAGCCCTGGGGCCTATATAAACCCAGCCAAAAAGATACCCTGGCTTTTGCCACCCAATAAATTTATTTTCCTGTGCCACTGTTGAGCAGAGAGATAGAAGTGATTCCCAGGGTGAATTTCCTATTTCCCATCCAATCATCAAGATTTTTCTTGAAGAGTGCTAATGAGGAGCTTTGTTTGGTATAGATAGGTAATTTATTCTGGAGTATGGGAAGTCTCTGGGACAGGAATCTATCCCTCCAGCACGTCCTGTTTATTGCTGTGCTGAGGTTTAATTCACTGAAGCATGTGGCTCGAAGAGATTTTGTTTTCTTGAGGTGGAGCATGTCCATTAATTCCGGGTTGGACATGGCCTTATACATCAGGCATAGATCACCTCTGAGCAGGCAGTAAGCAACTGAGTAGAGCTGGAGTTTCTTTAGTCGAGCTGCCTAGGGCATCTCTTTGAGGCCCATGATCCTCTTGGTGAGGTATTTCTGTGGTCTTACCAGCTGTTGCATGTGCCGATTAAGGTACATACCAAATGGGGCACTGTACTCTATTATGGGCCTAATGAATGATGATTAGAGGGGCACAATGACCTCTCTTGATCTAGAGCTGAACCCTTTCGTGATGAGGTGGGCTAAATAGAAGGCATTTCTAACCACTATGGCAATGTGGTTATCAAAGGAGAGGTTACTATCTACCTGGGTCCCCAGGTCCCTAATTACATTTTCCATACCTAGTGGATTACCACCTATGTGGTAATTCGTGGGCACTTTGTTTTTTCCAAAGGGGATGACTATGCATTTTTTGGCATTCAGCTTGAGGCCATGGTTTTGACACCAGGTGTCTGTCTCTGTAAGACCCTTCTGGAGGATGTCTGTGTCAGCCAGAGAGTCGATTATGGCCCCCAGTTTGCAGTCATCTGTGAACTATTTCAACCATAGTCCTCCCGTGCTTGCCTGTACCTCAGAGAAGTATATACTGAACAGGAGGGGTCCCAGGACCGAGCTCTGTGGGATGCCACTTGTGACTGGTTTAGAGTTGGACATGGCACCCGCAACTCTGTCCATGTGTGTTCTATCCATGAGCCAGTTGGCCACCCATCTCATGACATAGGGGTTAATGTTCAAGCTGGTAAGTTTGTCTATGATGCCAGAGTAGGGAATGGTGTTGAAGGCCTTAGTGAGGTCCAGGTAGGCTGTGTGGCCTACCTTCCCTTTATCTATGGCCTTGGTAACTGTTTCAAAGAAGTTAACTAGGTTTAGAAGGCAGGATCTGCCTTTAGCAAAGCCGAATTGGGTAGGGTCCAGTGTCTGGAGGTTCCCAATGTCTCTGTTTATGAGTTCCATGATAATTCGCTCCATAGCTTTGCAGACCAGGCTGGTCAGGCTTATAGGGTGATAGTTCCCAGGTTCTGTTGTGGCACCACCTTTGTGGAGCAGGATGACTGTTGCTGTACGCCATTCTTTGGGTACATAGCCTGTGGTAAGGCTGAGTCTGAACAGTGAATTTAGGTAAGGGTTTAGTTCCTTTAGGAGATCTTGTAAGATGCAGCCTGGGACACCATCCGGTCCCATTGATTCTGTGTTCTTAGCTTTGGAAAGGGCTGTTTCTACCTGCATGTCCATGATGTCTGGGGCTCTGCATTCTTCTGGGATGGACGTGGGCCATTTTGGGGGTGAGGGGGGGTGAAGTTTGCAGTGAACTTGTCCGCCAGGATGTTGGCAATGTCAGTTGTTTCAGTGTATTTTTTGCCATTTTGCCGTAGCTCAGAGCATATCTGAGAGTTGCCACCTAAATGTTTGATATAGCTAAAGAAGGCTGCGTGGTTATCGTTAGATTCCTTGGCAATTTTTCTTTAGAAACTTGCCTTGGATGATTTATGAGCAATCATAGTTTCTTGCTAATAATGATCAGTGATGCCTTTCCTTTTTGGAATTTTGCTCTACCATGTAGTAGTTTCCTCCTTCTGTTGTATAGCTTATTTATGGCCAAGGACCACCAGACTGGTTTCCTCTTTTTGGTGGAGTTAGTCTTGGTTTTACTTGGGATGGCTCGATCCATGCTTCCCTGTAGATGCTCGTAGAATACACTTGTAAAGGATTCTGCAGATTGGATAGCATTATCCTGTAGCAAGGGGGCTTTGAAACTTTCCACTTCAGTCTTGAGAAGTGTGAAGTTTGCTTTTGAAAAGTTTTTCACAGTGATTTCCTTGACTGGGGGTGGGGTCGGGATGTGGATGTCCAGTGTGATTACTTTATGATCTGATCTTACCAGCATGGGGTTTACCTCTAGTGTGGAACACTGATTTCCCATGTTGGTGATGATCAGGTCCAGTATGTTGTCACCTCTAGTGGGCATGGTGACCAGCTGTTCCAGGGCGTTTGAGTTTATAAACTCTAGGAAGTATTGGGCAAAGGAGTTTGTACTTGAGTAATTCTCCCAGTCAATGTTTGGGTAGTTGAAATCTCCTAATATCATGGTGTTTGGGTGGACCTTTATATTTTGCAGTGTTCTCAGGAATGCTGAGTGAGGGTCCTGAGACAAGGTAGGTGATCTGTAGAAGGCTACAATCTGATAAGCAGCTTTGCCCACTGTTAGTTGCATTTGGATGGTTTCCGAGGCCTCGTGCTGTGCCACTAACCTGGAGGTGTGGGTATCCTTTATGAAAATGGATACACCCCCTCCTTTTGTATTTTGGTCCGGGTTTTTCGGCTGAAGATCGGAGGGATTGGGATTTCTTTAAGTGGAGCATGTCCAACAGCTCTGTGTTTTACATAGCTTTGTATGTTAGGCAGAGATCACCTCTGAGTAGGCGATATGTGACAGAGTAAAGCCGGAGTGTTTTGAGACGGTCTGTGTAGGGCATGTATTTGAGGTCGCTAATCCTCTTTGTGACGTATTTCTGCAGGATTTCCAGTTGTTGTAGATGTCTTGTGAGGCACATATCAAAAAGGGCATTGTCCTCTATAATGGATCTAATGAGTGAGGTGTAGAGGAGAACAATGATCTCTTTCTTTCTGTATGAGAAACCTTTTGTGATGAGGTGTGCCACGTAGAAGGATTTATTGACTACTATGGCAATGTGATTATCAAAGGAGAGACTACTGTCCACCTGTGTCCCAAGGTCTCTTATCACACTTTCAGTGTTATGTATACTACCGCCTATGTTATAGTTCATGGGTACAGAGTTTTTACCAAAGGGGATGACAATGCACTTTTTGGCATTGAGCTTGAAGCCATGGCTTTGACACCAGGCATCTGTCTCAGTGAGTCCCTTTTGTAGGATGTCCACATCATTAGTAGTTTCGATTATGGCTCCTAGTTTGCAGTCATCTGGGAACTTCATTAGCTAAAGACCTTCTGTGTTAGCCTGTACTTCAGGGAAGTAGATACCAAACAGGACAGGACACAGGACTGAACCCTGTGGTACTCCACTTGTCACTGGTCTGAAGTCAGATTTGGAGTCTGCTACGTTCACAGTGTGGGTTCTGTCAGTGAACCAGTTGGCAACCCATTTTGTGACATAGGGATTTATACCTAGTTTAGTGAGTTTATCTATAATTCCAGAGTGGGGGATGGTGTCGAAATCCTTGGCAAGATCTAGATAGGCTGTGTGAATCACCTTACCCTTGTCTATGGCTTTGGTGACTGCTTCAATGAAGTCTATCAGGTTTAAGAGACATGATCTGCCTTTTACAAACCCGAACTGGTTGTGGTCCAGAGTTTGTAGATTACCAATGTCTTTGTTTATAAGTTCCATGATGATACGTTCTATGGCCTTGCAGACCAGACTCATCAGGCTAATGGGGCACTACTTGCCGGGGTCCATGGTGGCTCCCCCCTTGTGGAGTGGGATAACCATCACTGTGCGCCATTCAGCAGGCACAAAGCCTGAGGTGAGGCTATGATTGAACATGGTACTTAGGTGTGGTGTCAGTTCATTCTGTAGTTCATGTAGAACACAGCCTGGGATGTTATCTGGTCCCATGGATGCTGTGTTCCTGGCTTTGGAGAGTAGTTTTTACCTGTGCAGCCATGATGACAGAAACTTTGCATTCTTCCGGTATAGAGATGGGCTCTTTCATGGGTGAGAGGGTGGTAAAGTTAGCACTGATCCTATCTGCCAGGATGTTGGCAATATCAGTTGGGTCTGTATATTTAGTGCCATTATGCTGTAACTCAGATCAGATCTGAGTGCTGCCATTGAGATTCTTGACATAGCTATAGAATGCTTTGTGGTTGTCTTTAGAATTAGTGGCGATTTTGTTTTCGTAACTAGCTTTTGGAGGATTTTATCAGGGATTGCAGCTTCTTACTGAGGCTGACC
This sequence comes from Protopterus annectens, assembly GCF_019279795.1. Lineage (NCBI taxonomy): Eukaryota > Metazoa > Chordata > Ceratodontiformes > Protopteridae > Protopterus > Protopterus annectens. Next base: position 1,005,732,676 of record NC_056745.1, read on the forward strand.
AGGGAGCTCCTCCACTCATGGGATTTTACCCTCTTTTGCAACAGTTTCTTCCTTCTGTTGTGCAGTTTGTTTATGGCAGGGGACCACCAGATTGACTTCCTTTTCTTGGAGGATTGCATCTTGGTTCTGTTTGGGATAGCACAATCCATGCCCTCATGTAGGTACTTAAAAAGTGCAATCGTGTAGGATTCAGTAGTCATAACTGTATTGTCCATCTGCATGGGTGTCCTGAAGTTCACCACTTCTGTCTTAAGAAGCATGAAGTTGGCTTTGGAGAAATTTTTTAACATGGTTTCCTTAATGGGGAGTGGGGGCAGAATGTGGATATGTAGGGTAATTAGCTTATGGTCAGATCGGACCAATGAGGCGTTGACTTCAGGTGTGGAACACCGGTCACTCAGGACAAACCAAACCCCGTAACCAACACAAATAACCACAAAGTGAGCTAAATGCTACTCATTGCCAGAAGTCTCAGCCTCCAAATGCACACACTCAAGGCACTTATATGTATGGAGAATATTGATATCTGTGCAGTAACAGAAACTTAGTTCAAGGCTCCAGAGAGCACACCAGCACTACCAGGATATTACTCATTCCATACCTTCCAGCATCAAAACCTGGATCATAGCACATAGGGTGAAGATGTATCCATATTCATCAAGGATACCTAGACCTCTCTCTACATCCTTTCTACAGTATATGTACCCATAGAATGTTGAACAACAACATTCTTCCCACTCCACAGGGATGGGGCCACAAAAGACCCTTGGCATTCACACTCTATGAGCCTGACGAGTCTGTTCTGCAAGGCAATGGAGCCAATCATAATGGAAGTCAACAATAAAGACATTGGGAACCTTCACACAGTTGAGCACACCCAGTTTGGCTTTGTCAAATGCAGATCACGCCTCCTGAACTGGGTGGATTTCTTTGAGACAGTTACCCAGGCTACAGATGATTAAAATGAGCTCCAGACAGCCTACCTATGCCTCACTAAGGCCTTTGACACCATTCCCCAGTCAGGTATCACAGATGAACTCACCAACCTGGGCATGAATCCATACATCACAAGATGGATTGCAAACTGGCTCACAGATAGATCCCACAAATTAAGAGTTGCTGGCTACATGTCAGACTCTACACCGGTAACAACTGGTGTCCCCCAGGGTTCAGTCCTGCGGTCCTTCCTGTTTGGTATAGACTTCTCAAAAGTACATGCCAACACAGGAGGGTTGTGGTTGACTAAGTTTGCTGGGAACTGTAAAGTGTTTGCCATAACAGTTTCCCCGGATGACACAAATATTCTCCAGAAGGGACTCTATGAGACAGATGTGTGGTGTCAGAATCATAGCCTCAAGCTCAATGTGGAAGAATGCATAGTAATCCCCTTTGGTGAAAACAAAGTACCCACAAACTACCACATAGGTGTTACCCCCTAAAAACTGACAAGGTAATAAGGGATCTGGGAACACAAGTAGATAGTCATCTTTCCTTGGACAACCATGTTGCCAAAGTGATTAGGAAATCCTATGTGGCCCATCTAATCAACAAAGGGTTTGCATCAGGATCAAAACAGGTAATAGTGGCCCTCTACTGTTAAGTCATCAGACCCATCATTGAGTACAATGCACCATTTTGGATGTACTCGACTAAGCATATCCAGCAGCTGTAGAGACCACAGAGGTACCTCACCAAGCGGATTACTGGACTCAAACAGTTGTGTTATGCAACACAACTGGTAAAACTAAATCTGTTCTCTGTTGCATACCGCCTACTCAGAGGCACACTCTGCCTAACATACAGAGCCATGTCCAACACATAACTGTTGAACATGCTCCATCTAGGGATAACAAAATTGAGTCACACTACACACTCCAGGGATAGGAACCTCATCACAACAATGAATACAACATGCTGGTGGGATAGAGTACCATCCCAGACACTTGCCTTACTGTGGAACAGAGTCCCAATGTACATCAGACAGAGCCCCTCACTGACACTCTTCAATAGGAACCTTGATGAGTGGATGGGTAACAGACAATTCACGCCAGGCATCACATCAGCAGCCCAACTAGAAAGGGGATTAGGGTACTAACTATTAGAACTAGGGCTTAGGAGACTACCCAATGGGGTGGTGAAAGCTGCACAACTTGCCTAGGATAATATATGCCTTCATAAAGATAGTCTACTACATACCTATGAACCTATGTGACAGGTACATGTCTACAGATAGTAGATGTGTACTTCATTGTACAGTCGTGTTGTACAGCAGGCACATGGACCACATACACTGTAAAGCTTACAGATACTGGTGGCTGTTATGTACAGTGGGTGAGATGTGCACCTCATGTCTTTTGTGCCATTGGGATGTGTGCTAGGTGAGACAGTCCTGGATGGCTCCCTGTCATGGTCACCTTCTTACACACATCTCTGCCCATCCATCTTTGGCTTATTATACTGTGCTCCCCCGTATATATATATATATATATATATATATATATATATATAGGTACATAGGTAGATAATAGGCTATCTGCCTGAAGGCATATATTAGTATGGCCAGAGTGTGCAGCTATCACCACACATGGAGTTAGTTTCCTAGGCCTCTGTGTAGTAGAGCTGATGAAGTGATCCGTGGTGTGACAGTTCAGTTTCACATACACTCATCAAGGCTCCTCTGGAATAGTGTCAGTGAGGGACTCAGCTTAATGTAGGTTGGGAGCCTGTTCCAAAGCAAGGGAAGTCTGTGAGTTAGTAATGTATCCCTCCAACATGTTCTATTTATTGTTGTGATGATGATATCCCTAGAGCATGTGGCACAGTGAGCTTGGGTTTACTTCATATAGCACATGTACATCAGTTCTGCATTGGACATGGACCTGTCTGTTGGGCAGAGATCGCCTGAGTAGACAGTATGCAACAGAGTACAGATTGAGTTAACTTCAGTCTTGTTGCATGGGGCAACTGTTTGAGGCCAGTCATCCTCTTGTTGAGGTACTTCAGTGGTCTTTCCAGCTGCTGAAGGTGCCTAGTCAGATTCATTGCAAGTGTGCCGTGATACACTCTGATGGGTCTGATGACTGATGAGTAGAGGGAACCTCCTTTGACCTACATGCAAAGACCTTGACAATTTGTGGGAACACAGCATGATTTTCTTACCACTTTGTGAATGTGTTTCTGGAACTAGAGATGACTATCCACATATGTCCATAGATCTCTTATTATTACCTCCATATTTAGGATGTTGGCACCTATGTGGTATTTGTATGACTGTAGCTTGAGGCCATAATTTTGACACCACATCTGTTTGGCTGAGACCCTTTTTAAGGATGTCTCTGTTGTCCCAAACATCGATTATGACAACCTTTTTGCAGTCATCCACAAACTTTGCTAACCATAGCCCTCGTGTTTGACTGTATTTCTGAAAAGTATGCACCAGACAGGAGGGGTCCCAGGACTGAGCCATGGGGACAGCAGTTGTTACCAGCTTACAGTCCAACAGGGAGACCACAATTCTTACCTTGTGGGATCTATCTGTGCCCCAGTTGGCAATCCATCAGATGACATACGTGTTTATGCACAGGTTGTTGATTTTGTGGATATGACATCTGTGTGGGATGTTGGAAAAGGGCTTTTCAAGGTCTATGTAGGCCATGTGTAGCTCATTTCATTGATGTATGTCCTGGGTGACTACCTTGAAAACTGTCTAGCAGGTTTAGGAACCATTATCTGCCCCTGACCAAACCAAAATGGGTAGGATTGGGTGTTTGTAGGCTCCCAATAGCTCTCTTTATGAGTTCCATAATGATGGACTCCATGGCCTTGCATATCAGGCATATTAGGCTTATAAGACAATAGTTCCCATGGTTTGTTGTGCACCAACACTTGTGGAGTGTGCCAAATGTTGCTGTAACCCATTCAACAGTTTCATGTCCTGTACAGAGGGTGAGTCTCAACAGACTGTTCAGGTGCAGGGTCTGTTTGTTTTGAAGTTCACATATGACACAGCCAGGGAAACCATGTCATCCCATAGACGCCATGTTTTTAGGTTTGGATAGAGCCGTTTAACCATTGTATATGTGATTTCTGGGTTTTCACAATCTCCAGGTATAGTAATGGGCCCTTTTTTCAGTGAGAAGGGGGTAAATATATATATATGAACCTGTCTGACAAGATGTTGGCAATGCCAGCCATGTACATGTATTCATTTACACTTTGCACTGTCTTAGAGCATATATGAGTTTACTTTGATAATTATGACATAACAAAAGAAAGCTTCATGGATCTCTGTGGACTCTTTGGCAATATTTTTGAAAGAACATGGCATGGATAATGTTAGGAGTGCTCATTGTTTCTTGATGATACTGATCGGAGATTTATTGATCTTCTTTGGATTTTCACTTTCTTTGAACAACTTAAGTACTTGTAGTACATAGTTTGATTATGACAGGGGTCCAATATATTATATGTGTCTGTTTTCATATCACTGTGTGCGCAAGGCAGGCTTGGTGAATAGTGACAAGTGTCTGGAGTAAGAACTGCAACTGCCAGATATGTGTGGCCCACTGCTGTACTCAGACATGGCCTAAGTGTGTGAGCATGCCCAGTATGACCTTTCAGAATGTTGCTGACTGAAAGTTGCTAAATTTGTTTACGTGTGTGAGCATGCCCACTATGGGCATATATTTGTGAAAAATCAAGTTGGTTTTAATTCAGGGCTCACCTTTGTGTTGTACATCAACAGGAAGCACCCTGTGCCTGCAGGGCTTCCATGAGTCAATTTGCATAGACCTATCAACATTTCTACATACGGGAGGGGGGCGGCTATTATTTGTACATTTCTAACTGGGGGGGCACACCTGATTGTTACTGTGGGTGTACATAGGATGAGGGATACATCTGACACTTATATACATTTGCTAGGCCTGCACTGCTATGTCAGGCACTCCATTTCAGTCTGTACTGTTGCCTATCATACTGGCTTGAGGCATACCACTGTACTACAGACCTTAGCTTCCAATTATACGCATACTAGTTTGTGACTTCATAGCCTACCCAACCCACATCACACTGCCTGGTCTGCTATCTGTCTGCATAGGCCTGGGGGGAGGTTACTCATATGCCTCTTCAGAGGACATGATGCAACATTTGTTTGTGTTTGCTTTTGTCTACAATTGTCCTGCTGGCTGTGACTGTTAGGTATGTGACCCCCCCCCAACTTGTATGTGTGAGTGACTTAAGTTGTGTCTGTGCCAGTGAAATGCTGCCATGGCTTAGTGGTTCAGTACTGTGACTATAGTGCACAGTATCCTGAGTTCGAGCCCTATCACTGCTTTTTATTTTCCTACTGGGCAGACCTGACTGGTTAAGGAACAGTAAAGCAGGTGTGAGCGTGTTTACCCCACTTTGCTTGACTTTGCCCAACATTGCCCAACTTTGCCCGACGTTGCCCAACGTTGCTTAACATTGCCCGACGTTGCGCTGGTTAGCACGGTGCGCAGTTATGAGCAATTGGATTTGGATTTTAATATGCTCAATACTGGTAAAATGTGCTTAGCAGTGCTTTATATTGCTTAAAATAGGGCACTCATGCCTCAGGTGATGCTACAGGGCTGCCTATGTCAGATGCACATAGTACACTCCCAATACATGTTTGAAAACAGTTAGTGTCATGATAGACATCCCTTTTACTGTATGAGCAAGTCAGAGAGAGGTGTCATTTCCAGGGTTCCTACTGAGTCAGTGTATGTGCTATGCGTTGTCTCTTTGCCAAGGCCAGGGAATACTGGGCATGCCTCCTTCTGCCTACTGGGGCAGGCTCAGGTTGTTCCTCCTCCGAGTCACGCTGTGCCTGTGCAGGCCTTGGCAATGGTGGGGGGCTGTTTGGCCCTGACCCATGCTGTTCCTGCTGCAGCTGTTTCCACAGGATCATATTGTGTAGCAAGGCACATACCATAACAATTTGGTACATGTAGTTGGTGAGTACTGCAAGGCTCCACCAGATGTGTCCAGGCACCGCAACTGTGACTTGAGCATCCCAAACACATGCTCAATTATGTTTCTTGTTTGTGCGTGTGCCTCATTATGGAGTTCTTATTCAGGTGTGTATTCATTTCTGATGGGTGTCATCAGCCATGGCTTCAGTGTGTATCCAGCATCCCCCACTAGGTGACCATCAGGGATGTCCCTATTAGCAAATCTCTGGTACAGCTGCATCAGATGCCAGATGTGGGAATCATGATAGCTTCCAGGGCAGCCAGCACACACATTCATTATTATGCCCTGGGAATCGCACACGACCTGGCAGTTGATGGAGGGGAAGCCCTTGCGGTTCATGTAGACCCTACCCCGCTCACTGGGTGGTGCTTTGGTGTGTATGCGCGTGCAATCTATTGCACCCACTACCTCAGGGTATTCTGCTATTTGGTGGAAAAGACGCATATTGCTGGCCAATGCCTCACGGGAATTGGGGAAATATACATGGTCATCGACATGTGCTGACATGGCATCCAGGAACTGGTGGAGTACCCTGGATGCTGATGCCTGTGAAATCCCCATCATATCACCAGTTGGTCTTTAGAAGGTACCTGTAGCTAGTATTCATATGCCAACACATACCTTGATATCCACTGGGATGGGTTCCCCTCTCTTGGTTCTGTGTGTGAGGTGTGGCCGGCACAGCTCAACAATTTGCTGCAGGAGGTCTCTGTCCACCCTATAGTGCTCCACTATCTCCAGCTCATGTAGCCCCTGGTAGGTTACCCTGGGTCTGTACACTGTTCTCTGTCTCCTCATTGTGGTTTGCTCAGCAGCATTGACAACATCACCACTCTCAGCACCTTGCACATGTTGGTTTATGATAGCAAGAGCAGCTCCTAACATTTTCTCTGACTTAAGCTTTTTAAGCTTTCCCTCTTTGTATACTGCAGTGTTGAAGAGTTCTTGGGAAAAAACAGGGGGGAATGCTGTTTGCAGAGTTTAGAGTGCTGGGCTGGGCTGGGCTAGTCTGCTGCCTATGTAATTGGCTGATTCTGATATATTTCACCTGGCAGCTCTGCTAGCTCTCCTTGGTTAACGTCTTACTACTGCTTTTCCTTCCTTTTCCCTTTCTGTTTCCGCCCGGGGCAGCACCGTGCAAACACGCTCACACCCGCACACACGAGGACACACGCTGTGTCATGCTTGCAAGAAATTTCCGAACTTTTAACAGTGTGCTCCTTTGGCTTCAGATTTTCAAATAGGACAATTGTAGACATGCCTCTTGCAATCCTGAGCAAGTCAGGGCAAACACAAGCCACTGTGCTCCAATTAGCTTACAGCCTTTCTGACATACCCCTTCATGATGTCACCTATATTCTACTCTACTACTCACCTACTCCTACACTTACACTCTTGGGACATGGCTCACATGCCGGGGAAAATTGGGATTTACTATCCTTATCCTCATTTGCATAAGATTGCCTACTAATGCATGGTTACATCTCACACACTGAGCTTCCCCCCCTTAGCAACCACTACTTAGTGGCCATGTTGTCTTCAGCCTGCCATTCACCCGCATGGCAGGATAAGCTTTTTAGTGAAAATGCCTATTTTTGGCTATTTTTAAATTATTTTCTTGTTTTTATAAGCGCCACACGTTTGCCTGGTGCTGCGCTATGCTTAAACATCGGAGATCGGGGGAAAAGAAAGTTAGATTTTAATAATTTTAAACATTTATAAATGCCAATGGCTTTATATTTGGCCATTGGCATGCTTCCCCAACTGTATGCATCCTTTATTTGGAGCTGTCATAGCTCCGTTTAGCTATTTGCAGAACAGTACTCCGTTACCAACGGAGTACATTTCTGCAGATAACACTAATCTTCCACGGACAGGTTAGTGCTTCCTGGATTGCAAATTTATCTCATTTGCATAGCTTTCAGCAGTAAATGAGGTAATTTGCATACCATGACGCTGTCTGTGCCAGCGTAGCTTTAGCAGCTCTCGTGCATGCCCCTGCCGGCTGTACCTGGATCGCACGGCAGACATATTGCCACCGTGAACTCCTACACTCTTCTTGCACTCCGTGCAAGCTTTCGTAAATCTGGCCCAATATCTCTATTACTAGTCTTCTATTATTAATAAACATATAACATTTTTATTGATTTAATCTATTTTTTGTGGTTTGAATAAAATGTTATTGTACTGATTTATAGCTTATAATTTTTTGTACCACAGGATTATATGCCACATCCATTTTATCACATGACTTAATGGTCTATAAATGTGTGGTCTTTCAGCATTCTATTATTGTGCAAAAATCCAACTCAATGTGGACAAAAGTGCTAAACTATAAAATTAAACCACTGTGGACACTTTGTGGCTGCTACATTTATTGACTTTATTGATATGTAAAACTGAGTAGAGTGAGAAAGGAATGATTGTAGTCTGATGACTATTGCTGATGATGCAGAGGGGAAATGGATTCATTGCATATGTGATGGGGGCAAAGGTTAGTGCATCAAATACAGGGAAAAGCCTTGGAGATTTGAAAAGATGCTTACTGAAAGTGAAGGAATATTCTTGGGCCTTTGGTTTGTTTGGTATGGAGACAAAAGGAAGGCTACAGAAAATAAATAAAAGTGTAGATCTTATTGGCAGAAGATGGTATAAAGAGAAGGATAATGCACGAGCGGAAAAGTGGCAAAGAAGGACTATACGGGCATCAAGAGATGCCAGATTGGATGGCTAAATGTTGGATTGGTTTAGCAAAGTTTCATTATTTGAGGAAATGGTTTAATAAAAGTGGGCTGATGAAAGAGAGAAGTAAATGTGCAGGAAAAAGACTTTCCAGTAATACTGGCATAAAGTAAGCATATCATAACTAATGACAGGATGGCATAGTGACGAGAAACTGGAGTGGGATGAAACTGACTATGCAATAGTCCTGTTGGATAGAATATGGCAAAATAGGAGTCCCACAAAAATCACATTCTTGCTACCAGGTAGTAATTGGTAATGTTATAATTATTATGGACACAGATTAACAATGTTGTAGATTATGTAAAATATATAAAACATGTATTTTTAATTGCATTTTTGCAGGACAGTACAATAAAATCATATGCAGGAAAAACAAATCCAAGTAGCTTATATCTGTATACATTATGATATGTCATGATGTTTATGCTGCTATACCCTTACAACTTTTTACTATGATGAATTATTTCAGTACCGATACATTTCTGTTCCTATATTAATATATAGCCTTTATTCCATTCTCTTGCTATGTTTTCTTCTCCATAAGTCTTATTTTTTAGCATACAGTATAGCATATTACCAGGGATTTAATGCTCTCGTTCATACTGCTGATATAGTTTTAATTTCAGCAGAACCTGGTACAGGTAATCAAAACACCAAGATCACTCACTAAGTATGCACAGACGAGGAGATTTTTCATTTTTCTCTGAGGGTGCTTTGTCTTTCTCCATATCAGATAAATCACTCTGGGAGTAGCTTTACATAAGGATAGTTAAAAATACCATATGCATCTTTTTTCAAATTATACAACATAGTGCAAAACATACATTCCATTTTATGATCTAGCTAATCCGTTCAAATATTTTTTTTATTTGCATCCATTCTGCAATGTGTGGTCTTGCAGTCTGAAGAGTCTTGCATTTTGAAGTAACACGCATTGGTCATGCATAGCGGTGCCTTAATAATGGCATTAATGATGAATGAAACACACAATTTAATAGCACCAGCATTAATTAATCATATTTTCCACTCATAGACTTAGATTTAGTTCATGATTCTCACCTGGATCTTGAATTCTTCTTTAGCACTGGCAATGTGAGTTTCTCTCCCTAATGACTCTTGTTTAAAATGGGATTTCCTGACATCATGGAGGTTTCCTAATTGTACTGCTACTGATGCAGTCTTTAATTTGGTCACCCTTTTACCTGTAAAGAACACACCTACAAGGGTTAAGCAGAAGGCAGACAACTACTTGAGTAATCTTTCTACTGATGATGGCAATATGGCTGCTGCACTGGACAGCCATCCTATCTTGTACCTTTCTACTATGGCAGACATCATTTCTTCTGGGAATACATGATTTCCTACTAAATGCTTGCGGTCTTCCATTAGCTGATGTATGTTCCATAAAGATACATTTCATACAAATTTACAAGACCAAATGAAATAGATTAAGTCCACAGCCACTTATGTTATTGATTGGTGTCTTCAGTTTAAAGTTCACAAAACAGATCTTCATCTCCACACTGTTCAATATGAAATGCATATAAATGTATATTTTTTATGTAATGTACGCAGAAGCGGAAAATTACATACATAACTAGGAGAAATGTGTTTGTTAAAACAATATAAAACTTTTTAGACTATATGATGTGTGTGAACCAAAAGACTTAACGAGACCCTTGTGATGTGGTATCCTAACTATTTTAGGTGTAGATCATTTCATCCTGCAGGAGAGACATGTTGGAAAGTAACAGTCTAGTTTCTTTCACCCTTACAGAAAGAGGATATTCTTCAAAGTACTTTATTGAAGACCAATAGTTCATACCTGTAGAATAAAATTTACTTGGCCAGTGACTTCTGTGGCAAGAGTTGGAACAAAAATGACCAATAGTCTAGCAATTACATGCACACAAAACTAAGTATACATGTATTTGGCCACTCATGCTTTCTAGTGACTCTTCAAGATGGAATGCAAATCTTCTTCCAGTTCAAAGAAGTTAACCAACATCTTCATACACAGGGTCTCTATAGTGCAGAAAATTCAAAGGATTGACTTTCTCAAAGTGAGAAACCCCACCCAAGTATCCACCTCAACAAATGACAATCATTCCAAGCACACTAAAATATCTTCTACGTACATCTGTATCATTTGCTGCAGTATCCTGATTGCCCAGCTGAAACTGCTATTACTTGTTCAGCTTTTACTCTTACATATCATTAGGTTGTTTTTTGTTCTGCAGATGTGATATTTTGTTTTGTAGTCATCTACATGAACTGCTAAAGTAGCAGTTTTTAAATAAATACAGAAATTCCCGACACACCAACAGTTCTGATAATAACTCCACATAAAGCTATTTTCTTTTGTAACGTGGCAACTATACATTTATGTATTAAACTTGTCTTCAGCTTTGTCATTGATTTCTTCAGGGCACACATTGTATTTTGAGATTTTATATTTTGCATGGTTTGCCTTTCTTTATTGCTATATTTTCTTTACTATAACTTATGTATGCTGTTCACTTGTTACGTTACATCCCATGTGCTACTGTTGCTTTACCCCTGGTAACTGGATGGCTCTATGTCTTCCTGCTTTGCACATGTTAGGTCTATTCCTTCACTGAGCTGCAATCACACTTCAAGTTTCATCAGTACTCACGTGCTGTTTTCTTCAGATTCTCAGATATTTTAACTTTCATCGCTGATGATGCTTTTTTCTGTGTGTGTGAAGGATACATTTGTTTGTGAATATAACCTCAGCATCATTCACTTTACACTACAGACAGTCATTTTTCTATGGATGTTTAAATGGTTTGAAACCCTTTAGTAAAATGTTTCATATTAATATCTATGCTTCATCCTTTGTATTAGTATATTCATACTTTCAGGGATTTTATGACTCTAGGATAATGAATAAGATGAACAATCTTCCCTATGACTTCAAGTTTTTGTTTAATAAATATAGATTCAATATAGCCATTTACAAATATTCCCTTGCAATTTATAGGATATGTAAAGCTTGTTACTTTTTTTTTTAAGGGAGCCAGTCAATTTGAAAAATTAAATTTAAACAAGTTTTTTTTGTGAGAATAAAACTGCTGAAAATACTTGTCATTGTTCTTTGTGACTGTGGAGTTTTTACGCATAATGTTGAGGTGTCTCCCTCAGACAAAGAGAGAGCTTTTTATGTCAGTTTGGGACAAAGAGTTAATTCTCAATTTCCTTGTATTATTTATGAAAATAATGGCAGTTTTGTCAAGCGTCACACTGTATGAGGAAGCTACTCACAGCAGTACAATAGATGAAGGCAAGACACCAATGAAAGATACTGTGGTTTATCTTGGTGCTTGAGACAAAAAAACATTAAATCTGACTCTATTAGATGGCCTTATCTAGTTCAGTTCTTGCTCAATTTAATTTGTCAGGTTTTGTATTTCAAGTATTACAAAATGTATGGATCTCCACTCTTATCTGATGGTGCAGTTTTTTTTGGCTCCATTTACTATCAAGCAAGAAGTTTGACAACGCTAAGGACAAGGAAAGATACTGTGGTTTATCTTTGTGCTTGAGACAAAAAAACATTAAATCTGACTCTATTAGATAGCCTTATCTAGTTCAGTTCTTGCTCAATTTAATTTGTCAGATTTTGTATTTCAAGTATTACAAAATGTCTATTATGGATCTCCACTCTTATCTGATGGTGCAGTTTTATTTTGGCTCCATTTACTATCAAGCAAGAAGTTTGACAAGGCTATCTTCTAGCACCTTTGTTATTCTGAGCTAAGCCTGTAACTGGACATTCTTTGATGTGTTCTGCCCCAGTAAACAAATTGTAATAAATAAAACAAATATAATCCATGTTAGCCATAGAGCTATCGATGGTACCTTTGAGAAGTAAGTTAGGGTCTTCCCTTGTTAGACAAGGACTGGACCCAGAATTAGAACCTCTTGCTTTTTTCACAGATTCCATAATCCTGCTCTTACATGGCTTTGTAATAACTGTTTCTGTCATAAGTCCTGTTTTTACAAGACTGGGAATTGTTTATTGACAATGGGGTCAGTCCTACCAAATATATATATATATATATATATATATATATACATATATATATATATATATATATATATATATATATATATATATATATATATATATATATATATATATATATATATATATACACACAGATATATATATATATATATATATATATATATATATATATATATATATACATATATTGCAATCCCTCCTGTCTACAATACTTGGATATACTTTTTGATACTACAAATGACCTTAACATAGTATGTGCCCAAGCAATATGTTCTTCTTTTTTATAAGTCCACCATTTATTGTGAACATGTCAGTGTCATCTTTATAATATGCATTATATACAAGTTTCACAAGATTGTAATGCTTCTGGTAACTCTACTAGAGTCATACAAATGAAATGGGGAAAAATAAAGCACTTAACTTGTATAAACTCAGCCAAAGAAGTCGAGAGCCAATACTAATATGCTTTATGTTTATGCTGCCATCCATATCGGTCTTTCAGTTTCTCATTTTTCCAGTACAGCTGAAAAAAAAAACTCTTAACAAGTTTCTCTACTTCTGAAACTATCTAAAATTTTAACATCATATACCACAGTGTGAACTGGTAGAACCTTTAAAAAAGAACAATTAAACATGAACCATTAAAGAATAAATGATAACTATTTACATTTATGACAAGTGAATTGTCAACTATTCATCCATATTCCCCCAAGGGAGCATGTCACATTTAATTGTTATCCTTCAGTTATAGGATGGAGAACAAGTCATGCCAAATGTTTATCTTTTTTCCTCCTTCACAGTTTCCTTCACCTACCCTCCTAGGCTTTGTGACCTACTGTGGTTTTTGTTATTTGAATACCCTACTTAGTTTGAACCTTCACTTGGAAAACATGATTGTACTCATTAATGTTTAGCCCACGTTTCTTTTCATTTTCTAGGCTCTCCCATTAATTATTACCTTTAAATAATTATAAAAATGAGGCCAAGAGATTTAATTGTCTATCCCTCCCCCAGAATGACTTCAGGTGGGCCTGTGCCCTCATTACTGTAGTACTAATCAAGTTGTACTTTGAATTCTTCACCATATCTTGCATTACCAGGTATCTATTGTTAAGAAAGTTCTATGGTGGTGGCATTTCTCAGCTAACAATCTTAGCTCCCCCCTTCAGTCACGTTCATTCTACTAAACTTAATTGTCCCTTTGCAGAGCATCCAGTAAGTTATTTTTCATTATACCACTTTAAGAGATTTGGTTGATGGACATCAGTCAGAGTAATTTAAAATCAATCACTTCATCTCAATATGTCAACACCATTTTCTTAGTTTTAAGTCCTTGTTTCAAACTAAACATTAACGGTTCTTGGGCTTTTTCACAGTTTCCTCTTGATGGTCTTCTGAATTGCTCTTTAGTTTTATATTCCTTTATTCCCAAATATCAGTGGAAACAAGGGATTTCACTTATTTTTTCATCTGTTGATTGACTGCACTATGAAATCTTTTGAGATTTTACAGCATTTCTTTCTTACTGACTCAAATGTTCATTTCATTATGGGCAATTTTGCCATTTCTTTGAGATAAACTTAAGACTTTATTATCATAATCTTTGGAACTGTTTCCCCATCTCCTGCTCGACATACTTGGCACCCATGAAGGAGCTCTAGATCTAGCTAGAGCTCTTCCCAAAATATTTTCTTTCATCACTGTTTATCCTCCAGTGAAGAATATGAATGTTATAAACCTTTAACAACTTAAAAAAGGCAAATAATCTGGTAATGATACCTTATGATTAATATTTCAAGCCCATATGCCATTTGCATGTTATCTAAATAATAATTATTTTTATTGAGTTACCTGCTTTAATTCTTTGTTACTTTGGAGAATTGATTAAACTTTTTCCAGCTATGTTGGTAAACTACTGGGTTGTCACAGCATGACTATTGGAACTTAAATCACATAAGACCAATGATTGCCCTGCTCATACCCAGCTTTGGACCATACAGAGACCGAGTGCTAGAATATCTTGTGTAGTCCTACATTTTTTGGTCCATACTTGGCCCTTTTGACGTTTTCTGCCACTTCATGTGCAGCTTGTGATACCTTTCCTCTTCTTGTTTTAGTTATGGTAGCCAAGAAGGCCACTATTTGTTGCTTATTCATCTGTGTACTCTTGAAAATTTTACTCTAATAGACTCCCCTGTTAAGAAGAATTGAAGATCACCAAAAAAAAATATTGAATCTAAAGTGGACTCTACGCTGGGCACCCTTCTCTGATTTAATGATCAAATTAAATTACAGCAAGGTACATGATTTCATAGATGATTCTAGACTGGTTGTCTGCTCTGATTTATTTTGCGTCTCATATCATAACTCTCTAGAGAGCAGTAAACTTTCTTTAAGGCCTATGACTAAAATTTTGTCTGTGCTTAGGTTTCCTACCAATTAGTATTTCACAGTGTTTTTCTTTGTATTTTAGGCTGCATTCTGTACTTTTCTACTAATGCCTTACTTATTTGCATGGTTTTCCATATATAACTCAGGGGAGTAGGTGAAAAATAGTGGCCTTCTTGGCTGCCATAACTACAGCAAAAAGACGAAAAGTATCACATGTACTAAAATGATTTGGTGGATGTTCAAAAGGGCCATGTATGGACCAAAAAATACAGGACTTGTGGGTTGGCAATTTATGGGGCGGTACCATAAACATTATGGGGCTTACCTCCCAGACACAAAACACAGGGTTTTATTCTCACCTTTGGTCAGTTTCTAGTTATTGGCTAGTCATGTAATAGTCTGTAGACTGATTCAACTAGTATGACCCTATGGAAAGATATCTGCCACTGGTTTAGTCAGGCAGATAGAGCTAGAGAATAACACATATCGGGTCCCCTGTTGTAGCAGTGGCTGGTATGGGTGAAGATTGATATGGGTCTGAAATCAGTTGTGACAGCAGTGGCTGGTAATTACTGCTTTGGGGTTGGCATAATGGTTAACGTGGTTACCTCACAGACAGAATGTACAAGGTTTGATTCTCACTGTGGGAGGTGGGGCAAACGCGTAAGCTCATTGGACAGCTTACTGAGTTGATCAACATCCTCACCCCTCTCAGTCAAGCTTTACTCAGCAAGAGTGTTCACCAGAGTTTGCCTTTGAATCCTCGCTGCATTAGAAATGAACGTGGAACCAATATGGAGCAAGGGGAGCTTACAGATCGACGCGAAGGGATCGGTGACCTTGATTCCAATTCTTTCAAGCCTTCTAACACACTGAGGCTTCTACATGTGAGTCCTATACAGGGACAGGATGCAATAAATGATGGCAATGGTTATGGAGATGGAGCGGAAGCCACAGGTACTGTTTTGCGTATTCCTAATACGCGCACACCAGCTTTAGAAACACTTGAATGGCTACGTTTAAAACCTAATGTTGTGTTTGAAGGTATTGAAAATAATAGACATTGTGTGCTTGATGGGACTTATAAGCAAAAGCTGGCACAACTAAGTAATTTAATGTATAAATACAGATCTTTATCTATTGAAAATGAATATTTAAAGGAATGTGTTACTAAGGATATTGTGCCAAAAGGCTTACGGGTGTTTAAGTTCCCAAACAATGTTGTGTATGGTACTAGTTACTATAAAGACTTAGTAGAAATTTTCAACAAGTGTGGATTAGAAGTTCTCAGAGTCATGATCAAAGAAAATATTAAAATACAGGAAAGTATTGAGAAAGACATAGAGATTTTAGACCAGTACATCAAAAATGATTTAGTTTTTGGGATAAATGAGGAAAAAATGAGGTATTATGACATTAGAAAAAAATGTTGATCAAATATGTAATGACCTGATCCAAAGGAAGATCAAAAAATTGGATAGGGACATTAATGACTATAAACTACATATAAGTTACCCTAAACCACGGGGGCTTAATAGAGTTTATGGTAGTGGTTTTAATGATGAAAGTGAAATGAATATTATGGAGCCTGTCTTGGATAGATATGGTGTTGAGAATGAACAATCTAGGGAGAATGAACACGAATATGATGAAAATTTCCCACCCCTACGTAGGTCCGAAAGATTGCTTAACAAGCAAGGACTACAGAATGAGAATTTTCAGTGGAGGGGAGGAAGAAGGGGGAGGGGGAGATATCAATAAGCCCCTCACTGGACCTCCCAGAGATTTTGAATGACTTCTCTACTGATAGTATCTTCTCAGATAAACACTGTTACACATGGAATAACTTTAGTATATATAATTTCAGCAACATCAAAGTTGAGAAAGAACACTTTGCCCTATTTTCTAAAGGCTTAAAATTCATTCCAGACAACAAGGGCGATGTGGCCAGAAGTTTGTTGGACATTAAGTTATTCTTGAGAAAAGTGAACCTAAAGGTAATTTTGCCCAACATGAAAAGGGATGATGGAGAAGTGGTTAGGAAACAAAGTGTGTATAACCCCCCCTTACATCCCCAGATTAAGAACTTAGAGAAAGTGATTGAAAGTGAGGTAAGAAAAAATGATAACAGAGTTGGAAGGTTCGATAATATGACTATAAAAGAAAAAGAATTGTTATATGATATCAGGAATAATAGAAATTGGAGAGTGATGACGCCGGATAAGGGAGGCGGTATCGTCTTTATGGATTATATTCTCTATGATAGCAAGATGTATAATTTATTATGGGACGAAGATAAATACAGTATAGTTTCCAAGAATGAAATCAACATAGCCTATAGTAAGATTGATGTAGCACTATATGACATGTTAAATGAGGGACTAATAAGTCCTGTATGTTATAGATTTTTGAAAGTGGATAAACTCAAAATACCCACTATTTTCGGAATACCGAAAATTCACAAAAATAAAGAGGATCCCCCTCTGCGTCCTATTGTTTCTGCTGAGGGTTCTAAGACCAAAACTCTGGCAAAATATGTTGATGTTAAATTAAAACCCTTATGGGTAGGAAGGCATAATATTTTGAGAGATTCCTGGGACTTATTGAAGGATCTCAATTTATGTGCTTGGGACAAGGATGTCCTATTCCTCACTATAGACATTGTTGACTTGTTTTCTTCCATTCCATATGAAGAGGGTAAAGGTATTATGGAAGATATAGTGTTTGGACATGAAGAAATGAATAGGAATGATAAATTGGCTAGTTTATGGCTCATGGATTTGGTCCTGAAGAATAACTATATATACTTTAAAGGGGAGTTCTTCCAGCAGATAAAAGGTGTCGCTATGGGGACAGCTTGCGCCCCCACTTACACCAATCTTATTTTAGCCCATTGGGAGGAGAAATACGTTATTAATTCCCAATATAAGAACTGTTGGATGTTATATAGGAGGTTCTTGGATGACATAGTAATACTTTGGACGGCTGGGAGAGACAGACTAGACGAGTTTTTAGTTTACATCAATGGCACCACTAGTTTCTTGAGATTTACACACAATATTTCTGACGCTAACCTGATATACTTAGATGTAGAGTTTTATAAAGGAGAAATGCAATATGAAACTAAAGTTTATCGCAAGTCCACATACTTTAACTCCTTTCTACATTTTCGAAGTGTGCACCCCAAACATTGCAAAAAAAGTATTGTCAAAGGACAGTTTGTCAGGGGTAGCCGCATGACCAGCTCAGACCTGGATTTTCAAAAGGAATGTGAACTTTTAGAGAGAATGTTTGAAGAGAGGGGATACCCCAATGAATTCGTAGAACAAATAAGAAGAGAAGTTGAAGAGGGAAGGAGTGAGAGATTTGCTCCCATTTACAAGAAAGGCATTATTAACAATAATACCCCAAATATCAATAGGGAGATAGAACTAGGGACCGGGAACAACAATGAAGGTTGCGATTTTTCCCAGACTTTAACACTTGAATACAATAAGATAAATGATGGAATCAGCAAAATCTTTTTTAGAGAATGGGACAAATTTTTATCCCTGACTGATATAGAAGGTGTTGGTAACATTCCTAAAAAGTGACTTATAGAAATGCTAGGAATCTTGGTAATATACTTGAAAGTAATAAATTCCAAAATATTCACAAAGTAGTTAGAAAGGCACTTACAAATGTGGGCATTGCAGGCAATGCTGTTATGTCATAAATAGAGACAGCTATTTTATAACTAGTAGAAACAAAATGATCAACAGCCAGGAATATTTTAATTGCGATACCAAAGGGATAGTGTACCTTGCATTTTGTGAAGAATGTGGGGCTTTTTATATAGGGAAATCTGAAAGAGCCTTGAGGAAAAGAATTTATGAACACACCTATGAAATATCTACTAAGAAGGAAAGTAATGCTCTATATAAGCATAGCAAAGTATGTAAAGATTATAAATTCAAGTTTCTGGTTATAGAAAGCATTTCAAAGGATGTTAGGGGGGGCCCTTGGGAAACCAGAATTGAATATAGAGAGCTGTGGTGGCAAGTGGCCCTAAATGCAGACAAATTCCCGTGGCTCAACGACAATATATCTATACTACCATTACTTAAATTAAGAGCTGCAAAACTGTAAGAAAATTGTTCT
Organism: Protopterus annectens; assembly: GCF_019279795.1. Classification (NCBI taxonomy): domain Eukaryota; kingdom Metazoa; phylum Chordata; order Ceratodontiformes; family Protopteridae; genus Protopterus; species Protopterus annectens. Next base: position 1,005,752,000 of record NC_056745.1, read on the forward strand.
GTGGCAATAACTCTGTATGACCACAAGAGGGCTCCATTACACCTGATATAGGCTTATTTCATTTCATTCAATTTATTTCATTTAATGTACTTAACATATATACATTGATTCATGAATTTTAATAAGTTTTCACTATGTTAATATCATCATACATTTTTCAAGTTTTATATATGAGAATTTATATTTATATTTATACTTATGTGCTTGTGTTTTTCTTATTTCATGTTATTATTATAATACATGAGAATTGAATTGATTTTTAAATCTGCAGTAGCACTTTATTATTACATGAATATTATTTTACAATTCATTCATACATTTTTTGAAATATTTATAGAAATATGCAAATGCATATATTTTTTAAGGTTGCACATATATGTCTTATGAATGTTTACAAATTGTTGCATACACATTAGCTTTTAAATGACATTTTTACAATTTTAATCATGATGTGTCTTTAAATTTTGAAATGATTTTAATTAATTAATTGATGGAAAATGGTATATATATTGTGTTAATTGGATGTACTGACTGTCTGATGAAGTCGAGAATTTGACGAAAACGCATACTGTCTGTTATTTTGAGGATTAAGGCGTTTACATGTTTATGTGGTTGGCTATCAGCCTTGTTCACTTGGTTTTGCAATAAAAGAGCTTTGGCTGACTTCCTGGTGGCGAAAGGTTTCATTTCGTGACTGCCTTTGATCTGGTTTTAGTTTAGTTTGCAGATCCTAACCTTCGTTTTGGTTGATTCTCACTGTTGGTAACTTTCTGGTAACTGGCATAGGTATGTAATAGCCTGCAGACTGATTTGCCTAGTATTTATCTATGAATTCCTTTTTTCACTGATTTAAGTCTGGGAAATGCAACTTAAAAAAGTTTTGCTCTTGAGATTGTTAGTGGTTCTGTTATAGTGTGATAATCCCAGGTTGGGTACTTCTTACAAGCTCGTTTCTGCTGTTAGTTTTTTAAGTGTGTTGCTGTCATTTATCTATGTTGTATGGAAACTCTCATTTCAAATTTCTAAGCAATATTGTACAAAAACAAAAACAAAAGCAAAAATGTATATATGCTAATCTAAAAAAGTGGCTTTTATTCTTCTTCACTCATTCCCCTTCTCTTATTTGCTGATTTATTGCCTTCTTTGGGTAAAATTCAGATTATGCCATTGTCATTTCTGGCATTAAAGTCACTGATTTGCCATTCACATAATGGAGCTAATGCTTTGCTGTCAGACAGTTTAAAAACCTATACTTGCAGTTAAATTTTCTGCGCTGCCAAGAACCTGTAACAACTAGAAATAGATTAATTTGTGCCACCCACAAGTCTATGTCTTAGTACAGTGAAACCAATTTAATTTTTTAAAATCTCTGGTATCAAAGCCTTTAATCTGTGTTACTGAAATACGTCTTGCTATTCTTTTCAGCATGTAGCATTATAATGTTAGAACAGGTTACAAGCTTAAAGGAGAAGCTGTTTAGGATAAGAGCATTTCATTTATTTTGTAATCTGAAGTGCAGTAGTTAAAATATAATCAATGCCATTTCCAGACAAGAGAAGCATTTTCCTAAATGAGCAACTCTAAATGATGGCAGAACAGAAAAAGAGCAGACTAATTCAGCTCAAAGCCAGTTTGGAGACTCCACTAGTGTTGTGTAGGGTACCCCAGAAGATTACTGGAAAAGTGATGTCTGTATTATATATATCTTGGTAATACAGAAAAAGAGCAGCTGTGGCCAAGTATGACCAAGTAACAAAATAAGGGATATAATGCATATCAAATGTACTTTGTTTACCCACTTTGTCATTTCAAACGTTTTTGGCTATCTTTAACCTCTTGCATATCAGGTTATAAACAAGCAGATAAATGGTTTATGCTCAGCTGCAAAATGAGTATAGACATCAACCAATTCTTTTCCTACACATTATTTTTTAGATGTGACACAGACTTCATTTCATCTTTTAAATATAAAGAGTGAAATACCAAAGAACTTTACGGTCATTACTGAAGATAAATGTACTTTTCTGTAGTTTAGTCATGAATAAATGCATGTGTGCGTCTACTGTGACACTCACACAAGTATGAACTTTACACAACCACCCAGAACAGAGTCTGTAGAGTCCAATAAGTTTTTGTAAACTTTAACAAAATGATACAGGTTTTTGTTGATTTTTTTCTGTGAAGGTTAGAGTGCTTTTAACAAGCCCTTTACTTCACTTTACAGTGAAGACTTGTATCCGAAAGCGAGAGTCCACTTTCTATTTAAATATCATACTGGCTGTATTTCTGTTTTTATTATGAGTTGTACAATGAGCTAAACAGCTCACTAAGGACAACATGTGGTTAAGAATAGATTTGGAATGTTCATAGTAATAAAACATGGTTTACATGCTTTATACATCTCCCTGTCGAGGAGGCCTCCGTCATCTCATTCTAACATTACAAACTCATGGGAGCAGCAGGGAATGATAACATCAAACTACATTAAACATTACATTGATTAGTATCGTCTTCAGAAGCACAATTTGCTTTGTGATCAGATTACTTGAGAAGATGGCTTCTCAGCTTGTGAAAGAGTAACTCACATGTTAAAGCATATGAAGTGCTTTGAACACTTATGAGGATACATTGAGTGTGATTTGTCTTCTTCATACAGTCAAGATGCCATGAGCCATTTGCTTAGTAGTAAAAGTATTAATAACATTATAATAATATGGTGAATAATACGTCACTGATTTCCATATTTCATCATTGCCCTTTCGGATATTTCATTCATCTAAAACATCAACTGCCACTTAAAGATGTCTTTAGCCATTTTATATGACATAAATACAGCTGAATTGAATGGTGCACTGTAAAGGTTTTGGAGAAAAATGGGAATACTGAGCCATGAAACAGCAATATGTCTTCAAGGATGTTAGCAGCTGAAAAGAGAATTCATCTGAAACCATGTTTGCTTTGTTTGGAGTTGTAACATTATGTTAATATCATTTCATGCAGCAGTATGACTTCTTAAAAACTGATATGGTTGAAGCAGTCAAAAAATGCATATACCTTTTGGAAATAAACTGCATGACAGAGAATAAAGTCACATTCCTCTAATTTTTGTTCAAATAAATCTTGTATTTTGTATGTGCCCTTTGCATCATATACCATCAAGGCTTTCCATTTAAACCATATATGCATTCATTTCTAAATTCAGTAGGAATGTCATCAAATAAATGTTGAAAGTGATGGGAGGGACTTCTCTCTGCAAAAAGTCATAAACAAGAAAGATGCAAGAACATTTTAATTTAAGAAAATCTACTTCTGTTGAACCCATGAGCTAAGAATAAAAGTATACATATGATCAAGTTCTGATTGTCTAGTGTTCTGAAGAGAATGCCAATAAAGTTTTTGAGGACTCCAAAGTGTTTGATCAGAGAAAAGAAGGCTTGGTTATAAAAGGGTTTGATTTTATTTCCATAATTTAGCTGCATCATATAGAACACAAAAGAAAATAAAGTAACAAAAGTGATGTTTTAAATAGGTGGCACTAGGTAAAGGCATTTAGTACACTAGAAAGTGTCAAATAAAATAGAATGCACAAGACATCTGTGTATTTTTCTGTGCTCACTAAATCAGGCAAAACAACCCAATTATTCAGTGAAGTGAAATCAACAGCAATATATTTTTGGTGGAAAGAGCTACCTGCTTGACCTTCAGGCTGAATTTTGATTGTTTGCCACTTTTTATCACACCACTCACACCTCTGCTTCCAGGATTCATTAGGTATTGGACACTTATAGCTAATGGATTTAGGTTTGCTGATAATGCTGGTGGAATGAACATGAATAAATATTACTGAAGCTGAGAATGGTGACCTTGCAGTCTGAATTCCATATGCATGTACTACAGCAAAATATCAATTAATGGAAATAAAATTAATTTGTATGTGTGCCATCTGTAATGAAATCCATAGTACTGAGCTTTAATACAATAATGTTAACAAGTTTCCTTCAGTGGCAATGGATTAGGGGAAAAATATTTTTTGTTTGTTCCATTTGGGTATGTTTATGATCTCCCTTATATGTGAACAGTATACACTTGTGTACTATGACAAACATTTCTTGAAAAGCATTGGAGAGCTATTTCAACCAGTGTGTAAAGTTTCATATCTTTTATAGTTCTATATGAAAAACGACAAGTTATTTGTCTAAGGCTCCTTTCTTTATACCATGCCATGCATATATCTAAAGGGTATTTCCTAAAATTGAAAGAAGGGGGCATTATTGCTGTATGTCCTGCTAGAAAGTCATGTCGAAACTCTCTACTAAAGCTGAAGTGTCAGAACAGATGTCTCTCCAGTCACACATACTAAAACACCAATAGCAGCTACATTTCTTACAAATACAGTCCTGCTGAGGCAAAGCATTTTTTTGTAAACCATGTGTCATGTAGTGGGTAACAAAACGGAAACGTGAAAGAAAAATTATTAAAATTTTGTTCACTCCATTTTAACAGTACATAAACACAAAATCTGTCTTCCATTGGCGCAATGGGTTGGATGCATTTATGTGATATATAAACATTATTCTTTGTTTCTGTTTTTGTTTCATTCTACTGCATTCCTTGTGGTCATTTTCAAAAGATTTTCCAATGGAAGAAAGCAAACTACACCAGTCATTTCAGAGACAACTGAAGGTATGAACAAAATGCTGGACCACTGCCGTGACTGGTAAAGTGACCACATTCTTTGTTAAATAGGATTTTCTACAAATATACAACATATAAAAACTGTTAAATATATAATTTTAGGCTTCTCAAAATACATTTAATGATCTTTTTCAAACAAGTTATGTTTGCTTTAGTTTGCTTTCTGGAGTCAAGCGGTCTATCAGCTGAAACACTGGTCATATCTGATGACCAAATAAACTCTCTGCAAATAATATCCAACTTTAGCTATCAAAAGTGGAACTGTAGAAGATAGATCTCTCACTTGTTAAACTGAACATATGTTTAGTATGAGAAAGTCACTCCAAGTACAGAGGAAACAACAGCGCCTTTATACAGCATGTTTTTTTTTTTTTTTTTTATTTTATAAAACAGGCTGTTACTTTTGTCTCCATGCTCCAATAAATTCTTTTGATGTTTTTTTTTCTTGACCAGTTTCCAGCATCTGTAGTGCTTAATAAAGACTTACCCTGGTCTGCATTATTTCATCAATGAAAATCTATCTTCCTGGGGACCCCTACAGTTTAAGCCATTTAATCTTGTCCACAATGGGATTGTGTCCATTTTATTTATGTATATATATATATATATATATATATATATATATATATATATATATATATATATATATTTATACTTTGTTCTTTGGTCTATTACTGTATTGGGAGTACAGGCAAATTAATGTAATCCAGAAAATCCAGTACCCAAGAAAACGTCTTGCTTTGTATTTTTACTTATCATACACATCTCTAAATGTCCACCAATGAGCAAATGCAGTCCTTTCTCTAAGGCTGATTGGCAAAAAAGTTAACCTTCTAATTCAGTAGCTCTTCAGATTCAGAAAGCAGAAAATATCATGTCCGGTGATGACTTATACCACTGATGAAAATTTAACCATGATGTATATTGCTAATGCCCAAGCATAATTCTGATATTCCTCTGTCCAGTAGTTTGATGTATGATGCAAAAAATGATTTCAGCATGTAACGTAAAGAAAGTATATGCTGTTTTTGATGCAATACAGAGAACAAACATTTGAGCTAATGACGTAAAACGGATGAGATCCACAGCAGTGAAGTTGGTAAGGTAAACAGCTCAGACAAAGCTTGTACCACTTCTGGGGGAATTCTCTGCTGCCGCTGTTGCTGTTACTTTGTCAGGAGACCTGTAAATCAATAAGAACAAGTCAGTGAACAGCTCATTTCAAAATCATAGCATCATTCCTTGCATGTAGATTAAGAAAATAAACAACTTACTGATATGAAATACTACAGTCAACCTTTTAGATAGCATTATTCCTAATACTTTCTGTTTATTTATTAATTTGCATTTGTTTACTGAGAAAGCTTGACTTGACTATGCAATACCTCTGTTCAGTGGGGTACTAGGAAAAAAGCTCAAAAACAATTTGCAACCAAATAGCGATAGGCATTCCACAAAACATTTTAAAACACACAGTAATAGGAATTCCAAAAGCAGCAATGTAAATGTGGTCAGTTTCTAATAATGTCAGTTTCTACAAAATACAAACATTTTTTACATAAGACTTTAAACAGCAAAACTAATTCAACTATACAGAGGTGACAAAGGATCTATTTATATTAATACTATACATACACTGAGAAGGATATTCACAATGTATACAATATAAACAAAAGGAGTTATAGGTTGTACATAAAGAAAGCCTTAGAGAAGAAGGTATTGTAGAAAAGACTGCCAGATATGGTTGAACAGAGGCATATAGTTCAGAGGCACATTTTAATAACAGAAGAGTGCTCAATTTGCCATTGAGAAAGAGGAGTAAGGTTCCCTGGTCTAGCTGCATTACAGTAGTAGAGTGCATCTCCATATGAATTATAAGACTTGTGGTAATAGGTAAAGAATTTGTCTTGAAAACATAGCTCTCTGGTGGGGATTACCAGATGAACAGTAGTGACATTTTGAATAACGGTTGAGAATAAAGTGAGTGAATTTTGGTTGGGCATATCTGAGGAAATTTAGAAACTCCATCCATTTCAGATGTTTGACTGCAATACAATGGTGTGTCCTAATGCAGTGGACAGTTGCAATTTTTGCTGTTTTGTTAAAGCATGCTCCTGTCTATGTAGTTGATTAGAGTGTAGATTGGTGAATACTGGATCTGTAAAGCCAACTAGGAAGCAAGTAGAAAGTGGCAGCTGATTCTATTGCATGTTCAGTTAGGTAATATTTGGCTTTGCAGGGGGCCACTAATTTATTATGTGTTTTTTTTTAAATGGTGTTGTTACTTATATGTTGTAGGTCAAGCCAATGATGATTGTCATTGGGGACACCTTATAACTTGGCATTCAAGACTATGTTCATAGGTAGGTACTAGGCTATTGTCCCAAGGGCCTAAGTAAGCCTAGCCAACAAGGTTTCCTGGCTTACGCCACCCAAGAAAGTTATTTTCATGTGTCACTGTCAAGCAGAGCCACAGAAGTGATCCCAGGGTGTATTTCCTATTTCCCATCCACTCATTAAGATTTTTTTGAAGAGTGCGAATGAGGAACTTTGCTTAACATAGATGGGTAGCTTGTTCCAGAGTATGGGAAGTCTCTGGGATAGGGATCTATCCCTCCAGCATGTCCTGTTTATTGTGCTGACAAGGTTTAGGTCCCCAGAGCATGTAGCTCGGCGGGATTGGGATTTCTTTAGGTGCAGCATGTCCAACAGCTCTGGGTTTGACATAGCTTTATAATAGCTTTATATGTTAGGCAGAGATCACCTCGGAGTAGGCGATATGCTACGGAGTAAAGCTGGAATTTTTTGAGATGGTCAGTGTAGGGCATCTGTTTGAGGCCAGTAATCCTCTTTGTGAGGTACTTCTGTGGCCTTTCCAGCTGATGTAGATGCCTTGTGAGGTACATTCCAAAAGGGGATTTGTACTCTATAATGGGTCTAATGAGTGTCAAGTAGAGGGGAACAATGACCTCTTTTTTCCTGGATGAGAACCCTTTTGTGATGAGGTGTGTCATATAGAAGGATTTCCTGACTACTGTAGAGATGTGATGATCAAAAGTGAGACTACTGTCCACCTGGGTCCCAAGGTCTCTTATCACACATTCGGTGTTCAGTAGACTGCCACCTATGTGGTAGTTCATGGGTACAGAGTTTTTACCAAAGGGGTTGACAATGTACTTTTTGGCATTGAGCTTGAGGCCATGGCTCTGACACCAGGCATCTGTCTCAGTGAGGCCCTTCTGTAGGATGTCCACATCATTTGGTGACTCGACTATGGCTCCTAGTTTACAGTCATCTGCAAACTTCATTAGCCAAAGGCCTTCTGTGTTAGCCTGTACTTCCGAGAAGTAGGTACCAAATAGGGGAGGGCCCAGGACTGAACCCTGTGGTACTCCATTTGTCACTGGTTTGAAGTCAGATTTGGACTTTGCAACTTTTACAGTTTGGGTTCTGTCAGTGAGCCAGTTGGCAACCCTTCTTGTGATGTAAGGATTTATACCTAGTTTAGTGAGTTTATCTATAATTCCAGAATGAGGGATGGTGTCGAAAGCCTTGGTGAGGTCAAGATAGGCTGTGTGAACCACCTTACCCTCGTCTACAGCTTTGGTGGCTGCCTCAGAGAAGTCAATCAGGTTCAAGAGGCATGATCGGCCTTTCACAAACCCAAACTGGGTGGGGTCCAGAATTTGGAGGTTACCAATGTCTTTGTTTATGAGTTCCATGATGATACATTACATGGCCTTACAGACCAAGTTTGTCAAGCTAATAGGGCGATAGTTTCCGGGATCAGTGTTGGCTCCTCCTTTGTGGAGTGGAATAACTTTTGCTGTGTGCCATTCAGTGGGCACAAATCCTAATGTGAGGCTGTGAGTGAACATGGTGCTTAGGTGGGGAGCCAGTTCATTCTGAAGTTCATGTAAAACGCAGCCTGGGATGTTGTTTGGTCCCATGGATGATGTGTTTTTGGCTTTAGAGAGCACAATGTTTAGCTGCGTAGTTGTGATTACAGGGACTCTGCATTCTTCCTGTATAGATATGGGCCCTTTAGGGGGTGAGAGGGGGGTAAAGTTAGCATTGAACCTATCTGCCAGGATGTTGGCAATATTAGTTGGTTCTGTCATTTTTGTGCCGTTGTGCTGTAACTCAGAGCAGATCTGTGTGTCGCCATTGAGATTCTTGACATAGCTACAGAATGCATTGTGGTTGTCCTAAGAATCAGTGGTGATTTTGTTTTCATAGCTAGCTTTGGAGGATCTAATAAGTGATCTTAGCTTCTTACTGAGGCTCACCAGGGAGCTCTTCCACTCATGGGATTTTATTCTCTTTTGCAACAGTTTCTTCCTTCTGTTGTACAGTTTGTTTATGGCAGGGCACCACCGAATTAGCTTCCTTTTTTTGGTGGATAGGGTCTGGGTTCTGTTTGGGATAGCACGGATCCATGCACTTCTATAAGTGCTTATAGACTGCATTTGTGCAGGATTCAGCAGATGTAACTGTATTGTCCATCTGCATGGGTGTCATGAAGTTCGCCACTTCTGTCTTAAGAAGCATGAAGTTGGCTTTAGAGAAATGTTTTACTGTGGTTTCCTTAATGGGGGGTGGGATGTGGATATCTAGGGTGATTACCTTATGGTCGGATCTGACCAACTAGGAGTTGACTTCAGGTGTGGAACACCTGTCACTCATGTTGGTAATGACTAGGTCTAGGATATTGTTGCCCCTGGTGGGGGTGTGGATAAGTTGATCCAGTGCATTAGAATTTATGAATTCCAGAAAGTGTTGAGTGAAAGAGTTGGTACATGAGTAGTTTTCCCAGTTAATGGTGGGGTAGTTGAAATCGCCCATTATTAGGGTGTTTAGTTGAACCCTAATATTTTCCAGTATATCAAGAAAAGAGGAGTGGAAATCCTGGGGCATGGTGGGGTATCTGTGGCAAGCTACAATTTGGATTGCAGTTTTGCACAGAGTTAGTTGCACTTGGATAACCTCGGAAGCATTATGCTGAGTAACTAGCCTGGTGGTGTGGCTATCCTTAATGAATATGGATACACCTCCGCCTTTGGTGTCCCGGTCCAGATTAGATGGCCGAAAAGTGTGGTATGAGTTATAGCCTGGTAATGCAGGGGTGCACTCTGGAGCCTTGAACCAGGTCTCAGTCACTGCACAGATATTGATGTTCTCCATTTTAAGGAGTGCCTTGAGGGAGTGCATTTTGAAATTTAGACTTTTAGCATTGAGTAGCATTACCCTCAGTTTTTGCTTGCCTATTCCTGTTATGGTGGTGAATTTGTCATTTTTTACCTTGCCTAAAAAAGGCACTATAGGGATGGCAAGAGCCTTAGCCAGTATCCAGAATCCCAGGGCTGACAGTTGCAGGCCATCTCTGGCAAAGCATGATGGTCTATCAACCATGTCATCCCAGCCAGACAGATACTGGAATCCCCTTAGAATGACACGAGAAGCTTAGAAAATTGTTGAAGTCAATCATTTTGTCCTTGTACTGCGGTATCATTCTGGGCAATGGCAAGATGCTACTCAGAGCAAGGGTCATACCTGCCTGGGCTACAAGACTGGAGAGCTCTTCCATGTCTCTTTTCATGTAATCCAGGGAGGTACTTCTTAGGTCATTCACACCAACATGGACAATGACAGAGTCATATTTGTACTTGTTGTGGAGTGACCTGAGTGCATGGGTTATGTGGTGGATCTTGGCACCCAACAGGCAGTTGACAGTAACCTTCTCCTTGTTTAGCCTAGTGAGTGGGACATCAGTGTGCCTGACTATAGCGTCACCTATGACTAGTGTGTTGGGTACGTTGTTTTGCCTTATGGGCTGTGGTTGAGTAGCACACTGAGTCTATGGACTATGTGCCATTTGGGTTGTGTTGGGGGAGTGGAGGTTGATTGCGTTTCTGCTTGAGCAGATTATTATTGAGAGCCTCCGTGAATGTGTAGTGTTATATTTCCCAAGGATAGTACAACAAAACTATAAGGCTTGGGTGACAAGGTTTTGAGTGAGAAGAGTATTATCTTAGTCTTTTTAGCATTGAGTATTAGGACAGTCTGTTGCAGCCAGTGCTTAGTAGAGGAGTATGAAGCTTCAATGACTGATTAAAACTGATTTAAGGAAAGGGCTTAACAGATAATTGTAGGATTACAGCATAAATGATGGTGAAGGGGGCGGATTCAGTGTTCATGCCATGAATGAATATATTGAATAATGAATGTCTAGGTGTAGTTCCTGAGGAACACCTATGTCAAAAGGGAGAAGGGTTGAGTATGAGGTCTGCCATTTGATGTAATGGCTTCAGACACAAAGGTAGTTTTTGAACCACAGAGTGGTGCTATCAGACAGGTGGAGGTCTTTGATGGATTCAGGTAGTAGGCAGCAGAAGAGTGTGTCAAATGCTGTAATTTGGGATGATTGCTGAGACTTGTTGGTTACTGTTAACTTGTGAGCTAAGATTTAAGAAAGGAGAGTAAAGCTGTTGTTGTATTATGGCTTGGTTAGAAACTGCGCGGTGTAGGGGCAAGTTGGTTTTTCCAAGCAGGTACTTGGAGTATTGTGATAGCTGTATAGATATGTAATTATTTAATTCACTTGAGGTGCTGTCCTTGTGTAGGGGTACAATAAAAGTCCATTTCCATATTTTAAGGACATTGGATTGCTGTAGGGATATGTTATTGACTATGGAGACTGAATAGGCTAGTACAATTATAGCTATCCTGATTTATTCTGAAGGAATATTATCTGCTGCTAGAGTAAGTGGATTTAGTCTCTATTGCATTTTTTAATTGTTATTATTTCTGCAGTTGTAGGGACCTTTTGTAAGGGTCAAGGTAAGATAGGTTTAAGTAGGCTTTGGGTAGTAGTATTGATTTTTCACCAGTAATAAAGCTGCATCAATGAACTTGAAGTAAACACCGGCTGCTAATTTCCTGCCACTCTCCTGTGGTATTAAGTTCAGCTGAGAAAGACTTCATGTTTTTAGGAGTTTGTTAATTGATCCTCAGAAATGTTTTAGGTTGTTTGGTTATTTATTTTGTTGACTAAATAACAGGTTTTTGTCTCTGTTTTCTAAGATATGACTTTATTACATTTTTTTTTGTAGTGGTGATAGTTGAAGGACGCTTTACTAGTCTGTTACTGTTTCCACGCAATAGCTTATTTTTTCATTAGATAATTTGTTAATCTAGTAAACCAAGGGGCTGGATGTAACTTTACTCTTTTTAATCTAAATGGGGATTGTGTGCACAGAATGGTTAGCAAAATGTAGTTAAAGGTTTCAGATGCTTTATCTAAAAGGAGGTACTTTACTTTAGTAGGAGGCAGTTACAATTTTTTTTTTATTTTATTTTCATTTTACATTTGTTAACCGGGAGTGTCTGACTGAGCTGAAAAGGCCGCAGAGGCCCAGGGAGAAAAGCTCCACATAGAAAAATTACAGATACATGTAGATATTTAGACATGATCAGTATACAAACAAATTACAATAGACATTTTTTTTTACAGTGACATGTAGCACATTAACAGTTACAGTGGAGAGAACAAACAAGAAAACATTAATTTAAAAATAAAGGTAATTAATAGATTTGTGGTATACAGCTGAAATTTGGAACATAGGTAGAATACATACATTGTACATTAGCCAGTGTTCGTGAGTAAGAGTGAAAACTGTTATCAAGTACTTTAGGTTTAGTATGTGTACCTTATCCGCTTTCACTAGCATGGGGAGCAGTTATGGCACTGGCAACTTTGCTTGAGATGTTGCCTAATGAGGTTTTTAAAGGAGGCTTTGGACAATGTGTTTTGTATGCTAGTGGGGAGAGAGTTCCGTTTTTTAGCCACTGAACTACTATATAGTGTGTCTCCAAAGCTATTGTAGCTGTTGGTGACTTCTAGTAGTAGTTTGCTTGATGATCTAAGAGGCCTTTTGGCTCAGTGATGTTGTACTACATTTTTGAGGGCAGGACACTTATTTAGTTACATAAGTATGGATATGAAACTTTCAGAATTAAAGTTTGTTAAATGATGAAATGGATTACAGAGCAGAGAGGCAGGGACAGTACTGCACTCTCTAACGGCATATGCGGGATGGTAACCATTTCAAATGTTGGGACCCTTTAGAGTAATTCCCAAAACACAGAGACAGAATGGCCTAAAGATTAGACTTGTATATACTAAGTCTGAGATGCCCAATATCAGAATATGCCCTTTTCTCTGAGGTATGGGAATCTCGGAGCTGGTATATATAAGTTTGGGGAGTGTGGAAGGATGCAGAGGAGGGCTTGCCCCCCCCCCCCATAAAAAGAATTTTTAAGGAGAATATTGATTTTCAAGATTTGTTCTTCTCTTGTATTTTTGGTCTTTTTTTTTTTTTTTTGGCTTTTCAGCACTCAGCATTTTGAGTGCTGACATTTCAATAGGGAGCCGTGGGAATCATTTAGGGCACCAGGGAGGGTACCTGCCTCTTGGATTTTGCTTGGTATGGAGGGATAAATTTAATCTACAGTTGGGAAGATGTTTGAGGCCTTGTTAAATCTGTTTAGTGTATTCTTCAACTGAGAAAAGTTATAGAGGCTCAGTGACTGCACTGAAGATGCTTGCAATGAGTTTATGCAGTTGCTATGTAGATCATCAAGCATGAAAGATTCATGGAAAATATTTTTTGAGGCAGGATAGGATATCTTCAAGAATTTGTGGATTATTTAGGAGGAACGTATATGAATATGATACAGATTGTACAGTCTGGCACTGTCAAACGTGGGTATCTCACATGGATATTGATGGCATTTTTATGTATTTTGGTACATGATGGCTACTCTGCCCTCTCTTTTTGTTTTGCTGTCAAGCTACAGGATTGTCTACCCTTGTGGTAGAATGTCCTAATTTTTAATCAATGGTTTTAGCCAGGTTTCTGTGAGTATAAACATATTAATGCTGTTATCCATGAATGGAATTATATTATTTTATTACAAGCACGTTGTATGTCTATGTTAATAAATTTTCTACCCAAAAGTTGCATTCAAGGCACTGCTTGGAGTTATTTTATTACTTGAAACTGCGGTGGTGGTGGTGCTGCGGTAGTGTTGTCGCCTCACAGTAAGACGTTGTCCTGTTTGATTCTCAGCTAGAGCGTCTTCTGTGTGTAGACATGCGTGAATGGGTGTACTTTCGTTGAAGGTTGTACGTCAGGGCCAGCAACTCGGCACATAAAGATCTATTGCCAATCATTAGCGGACCGGAGTTCGGCTGTGGCGATTCCTAACCGGGAAAAGCCGAAAGACACAACATGTCTGTTTCTGGACTGTGAGTGCTAGACAGGTTGTTTTGAGTGGGATTGAAAAAAGCATTGGGCTATAGATCTTCAGAACATTGTACTTTAGTAAAGATTATAGAGATGGTGGAGAATGGACAATTAGGTTTTCAGTTAAGTGGGACAACTACAAGTACCATGGTTTGGATTAGTAGGATTAACATTTGACCTTTAGGTAATGCATTGGCTGGGCATTATAAACATGAGATGTCATGTGAAGAGAATAGTGGATGGTAGTGAATTATGATGCGAGTGAAGGATGGGGGTTTTAAGATGGTATATGACAGCTAGTGATGGTAGGAAGTGGTGCACAATGAGATAAAAAAATGGGAATCTCCAAACAAATTAGCCATCCTGCAGGAAGCTTTTCCCCAAATAGACAATAGGTGCCAAAGTCATGGACTGAAACTAAATGCAAAAATATACTTTATCATATCCTTTGGGAAGTCATCTATCCTGGGGAACTACCATATTGACAATATGTCCATAGAACTTGACCCAGTTGTTATGGATTTGGGAACTTAAGCGGACAATGATATAATATTCCACCAGTTGTGTGCATTGTCATAAGAAAGTTCTTCTATATTGCACAGCTTATAAAAAAAGATATTGTGTTTAGATCTAGGGATGTCACTGTCCCCCTTTACTCCATCTTCATTAGAATAGTTATTGAGTATAATGCCACCTTTGGCATGTATTTGCCCAAACACATGCAACAACTGGAACACTCACAAAGATTCCTTACTAAGTATGGACAAGTTTGTTTTATTTGGCCTAAACAACATATCTTGCAGCCAACGACTCAACTTCCTGTTGCTATACGTCATATACTATAGACTGTTAGGTGACCAGTGTCTAGCATATAAGGCATCCTCTGACAAAATACTCATGGATTTAATACAGATGAGCAAGTCAAATGTCATCAAAACTACTTGACCTATGGATCTAAATCTCTTCAGCAGCATCAACAGAATAGTTTGGAGGGGTAGGCATATCTCCCAGAGGATACCGCTGCTCTCAAACCGACTCCCCAGCCAATTAAAACAAACTCATCCCTGTCCATATTCAAACACAACTTAGTTCTCTGCAAGTGAAAAAGAAAATTTACCCCATGACTGCTCCCTGTACTACTAACGAACAAAGGCAGCTCCTAAATGCTTTATCCCATGCATAGGTCAAGTCAAATTATCTGTGGTATGGTAAATGGTATCTATAATGCCGTCATTAGTGGTATATATAATTATGACCATGGATTGGTTAAGGCCATTTTAACGCCACATGGTATAGTTTAAATTAAGCATCAAAAGGGAAATTGGCTAGGCTTAAAATGCCCTGCAAGGACAGCTAGCCTAGTACTTACCTATGAAACTATGAACCTATAAACCTATGGGGTTATTATTGGTGTAAGTATAATTCCATAGTACAGATGCTGAAAGATTTGGTGACAGGTTTTGATAAAAGCAGAGTCAGATGCAGGTATGGTAAATGTATACAAAGTCATCACAGGCATTAGTACTATGAAGTACTAATACAGAATAGTTACCCAGATACAGGTGATGGTGATATAGTTAAGCATTGGACAGTAAGTCAGTGCTGGATTGTGAGTTAGCACTGATGTTGAATTGTTTTAAGGTTTGAGTTATGTATTGCAATACTTTGATTTTGTGAAGAAAACAAGCAACCGTGGGGGTATGAATTTAGTGAACAGGATTCTGCAAAAGAATGGGGATGGGTTTGAGGGAGAGTCTGCTAACCATGGTGATTTTGACTGATTAGTATATGGATGGGGTTGGTGTTAACAGGATGACCATGAGGGATATATGTCGATCCATCTACAACACCTTCATTATCTGCTGTATGATTAATGTGGAAAAGGCAAAACTTGTTTACTAAATGGTACAAGTATCTTCGCAGGACCAAGCCCCCCCTGCACTCCCCATGTCTGAGGGGGACAACCCCCAAATACCCACAAACTTATATAAACCTACTCCAAGGTCAGATAACAGTGGAGAGAAAAAGTCATTGTTGGCTATAGTTGCTTTGATCTTTTCCTGTCGATAATACAGCATTCAAGAAAAGTGGTGTCAGCAGGTTGAGAGGATCCCAGCAGGAGATGTGGTGCTTAGTATGTGTTATAAAGGGATAATAAATGGGTTGGGTGGAACATAAGGGTAGGGTAGGGTAGCAAAGCAAAGTCAAGCATAGAGCAGACAAACCAGACAAGACTGGTAAAAACAATTCTCAAATAAGGCAATCTGCATCACACTGAAAATAAAATCCAGAAATCTAACAGAGTGCAGAATTATTTTACTGTCCTGGATAAAAGTAGAGTGTAAGAATGAATGAAGACGAGGGTAACGGCATGGAGAGAAAGCTTCATCAAGAGAAACAGCAGGAACATGGACATAATGCATGCAGTAGATAGACACTATGGTATTAAAGATAGGACAAAATGTAGTAGTCGTAAAGAGAAGGATAAAGGCAATCACAAGCCAGTGAAGGAGGAAGCAGGAGACAGGGTCAGAGCAGATAATTAACAACAAATCCAGGAGAAGCAAAAGTGAAATAGGAGTACAGACAACAAAAAAACTGTATCTTCAGTGAAAACAATGAGCAGTTTATCAAGTTCAGAATATAAAAGCAAAAAAAAAAAAAAAAAAAAAAAAAAAAACGCAACAAAAAATAAGAAACGGATAGTGCTGAATTGCTGAAGAAAATACTACATAATTTGTGAGAGAGAAGAAAGCAGGATGCACAGAGACAGGATAGAAAAAAGAAACAAATAGAGATCTTAGAGATAAGACAACAACGTGTTTTTTTTCTACTTTGCATGGAGTTAACAACAATAGTAAAACTTAACAGTAAGCCAAATCCATACGTAGACATCAGATGGATAATTCTTGTCCACAAGTCTGCAGTGAATGTAGGCCTGCATAATGTTGGAGGAAAAAATCATAATCCATGTTTATTCTTTGTACACTGAAGAAGTATACCAAAATCTTTTGGTGTATATGTGCATTTGCGGATGTGGGGCAGATTCCTCAGATGTTTAAAACCCTTGGAAATTTTGGCAAAACTGTACATAAATAAATAATTTTAGTAGCCAAAGGTACTGAGTTCAATTAGCAGAATTCAGGAGGGGTCAAAAGGATACTGTAGATTAAATAAGTAAAGAAAGGGAGTGCAATATCAACAAATATAGCAGAATCACATTAAAAGGACACTGACAACTTACAGATACTGGACCAATTCCAGTATGGCTTTGTTAAGGGAAGGTCTTGCCTACTCAACCTTGTAGAATTCTTTGAGAGGGTCACCAAGGCTACAGATGAGG
This sequence comes from Protopterus annectens, assembly GCF_019279795.1. Classification (NCBI taxonomy): domain Eukaryota; kingdom Metazoa; phylum Chordata; order Ceratodontiformes; family Protopteridae; genus Protopterus; species Protopterus annectens. The sequence continues at coordinate 1,005,769,346 of NC_056745.1, forward strand.
GGGAAACTGTGCATTAAGCCTACCCTGACCTGACCAAGGAGCATGAAACAATACTCTCTCATGTATTGTTGAAAAACTCTGAGAACTAGGCATAAGTTACTATATAACTCATTGGCTTGCTGGCTGGCTCACAGATAGGGCCCAAGAAGTCAGGATTAGTGAGACCACCTGCATCAGGAGACTGGTCACCAGTGAGGTACCCCAGGGCTCCATGCTGGGCGTGCTCATGTCCAGCATCTACTTCTTGGAAGTCAAGGCTAATGTCAAAGGCCTCTGGCTCAGTAAGTTCACAGATGACTGTAAATTGGGAGCTATCATAGATACCCCCACAATACCAACATCCTACAGAGGGTCTAACACAAAAACATGACTGGTGCTAAAGCCATGAGTTAAAACTCAGTGCAAAGAAATTTATATTATTTTGGAAATCATCCCTTTAAGCTAATTACTGCATTGATAAAACACCCCAAAGAGCTGACCCAATAGTTAAGGTTCTAACAGCATATGTCAACAGTGATCTGGACTTCTACCAACACATAGCCAAAATAGTAAGAAAATTATTCTATGTCACTCAAATCATAAGCAATGGTACGGCATCCCGATCCAAGGAAGTTAGAGTATCACTCTTCTCAGCCCTTATCAGACCCATCATTGAGTACAGCGCCCCTTTGGCATGTATCTAACTAGGCATTTACATCACAGGAATGACTTCAAAGGTTCCTCACCAGGGGAATCCAGGGTATGAATATCCTATCCTACCTGATCACCTTAAGGCCTTATCTCTCTACTCAGTCTCCTACAGGTTACTGAGAGGTGATCTATGCCTAACATATAAGACATTCTCAGATGCAGCTCTAAGAGATCTCTTACACATCCACAAAACAAACAGCACCAGAAACAGTAGATCCAAGGACCTGAACTTTTTATCTGTGAAATAAATAGAATATGCTGAAGAGATGGATATGTGTCTCAAAAGACCCCCCCCCCCCATACTATGGAATAAGCTCCCCATCTACAAGAAGCAGAGTTCACCCCAATCATATTCAAAAAAGACCTCACTCATTGGATGGGAAATTACAAATTCACCCATGGTCTGGCTCCCAAGTCTCTGATGGACAGAGGTTGACAGTAAGTAAATTAATCCCAAATTAACATACTCACCCATACAACCCTTAGCTACCTGTTTACTAGCATACCCACCATATAGGTGTCCAAGGAATTCAGGGGAAAATTGGGTTGGGTTGCACCAATGAACCTATGAACAAGATTGCTGGAGAGGAAGCATGAACTTTCCTTGGCTACCTGGCAGGTAAAGTATGCTACCATTTGCAACTAAAATGTTCAATTCTCACCAAACTTCAGTAATAAATTACAGGGAGAGGCTGTGTTATACCAAAAGGAAAAACAAAGAGGGAGAGCAAAAACTGTTCTAACAATGAAGGAAGAGACATGAAATACTTGTCCAACAGTCAAGTGTTTTACATGCAGAGAACTAATAACATATAGACAATCTGTATGACACATTATAAAACAAACATCTTATTAGCAATGGAATGCGAACAAGAGAAAGAGAGAGTGTCCAAACCTAGTACAGCAGTAATAATGTAAGAGAACAAAATATATAAAGGAAATTAAGAGGTAAAGCAAATCACAACATAAACACATCCGATATTTAGGTATTTAGCAGGTAATAATATTTTCAGCATGTATCACTAGGCATTTCAACTGTGATGAAAGTGACTGCACTGAGGATTCTTGAAATGCCTTTTCTGAAAATAACTTGACAAAAAAACACCTGTTAAAGTGTTTTTGCAGTGGGCAAGTCACCCTACACCAAACTTTTAAACACCAACTTGTTGAAAAAGAACATTCTCCCCAAAGGGAATCACTTCCAGGGCAACTCATCAACAGTGACTTACAATCTTTAGTGAGCTGAAAATCAGGCAGTCAAAACTCTAGAGTTTTGTCCGCCAGTAGGTTACCCTCATGGGGGTACCATGAATTAGTTCCTAAGAGCATTTGCTCTACAGTGCTTCATGTGTAACAATGCTATTTAGTAATGCCTGGCAAAGTAGCAGTGCTAAAACAAACACAAGCTTAACAAACATTTAGGGTAGTTTATCATTCCTACACAGCATCCATAGCAGTGCTAAACCAATCACTTGACTGCATACAGAGCAGTAGCAGACAGCAAAATATCAGCCTCACAGCAGAGCATTGGTAATACTTCAAGAACAAAAATTAAACAAATCTAGAAAAAATATCACAATGTAGAATTACTTTACTGTTATGGTTAGAAGTAGAAATGGATATTGAAGAAAGCGGCGGGTGGTGGTGTATAGATAGATGCTACAAAAAGATAAATAGCAGAGTAGCAGAGTATACAGGTGTGGACAGAATGCACACAACAGTTACCTGGTATTACAGATAAGACAAAAGGCAGAAGCAGCAAAGAGAAGGGTAAAGGCAATCACAACTAAGATAACTAGTTTATCTCTGACTTCTGATCACATATATTTGTTAAAAACTAAAATTATACAAAATGATTATTCTTAATATGAGGCACACCTATTAGGTTTGATTTCTTTGTATACTTTTAAATGTGTACATAAATTATAATCAAATTACAGTATGAAAATATAGATTTTAAATGTGTTCATACACCATTTCTCTGTACATTCAAATACCTTTCAAAGTGCAGGTATGAGCACAGACAAACACACACACACACACACAAACACACACACACACACACACACACACACACACACACACACACACACACACACACACACACACACACAAAGTTTCACACGTATCTGTGCATATTTTTCTCTCTGTCAATATATTATACTACATGTAGTATACATATATACATAGATGCACACAAAACACACACACACACACACACACATACACACACACACACACACACACACACACAAAGTTTCACACCTATCTGTGAATATCTTTATCTCTGTCAATATATTATACTACATGTAGTATACATATATACATAGATGCACACAAAACACACACACACACACACACACACACACACACACACACACACACACACACACACACACACACACACACACACACACACACACACAAAGTTTCACACCTATCTGTGCATATCTTTCTCTCTGTCAATATATTATACTACATGTATACATATATACATAGATGCACACAAAACAAACACACACACACACACACACACACACACACACACACACACACACACACACACACACACACACACACACACACACACACACAAGTATATCTATATTCATGTATATATCCATATGTATATCTGTATGTACATCACTGCCATGCTTTCCTACACACATTCATACTCTTAAGAATATGCCAGTAATGTAGGACATCTAAGTACAGGGAATATAAAAACAATGACTCACATAGTGAAATAACTTGAAATGATGTCCTCGTATCTTAAGATTCCTTACTGTTATATTTTTCATAGTTGTTAAATAAATCTGGTTTTATGATTGCAGAAATGTGTTGACATAAACATGTCACTACTAAATACTTTTCTCTGTTATGTGCACTGTGAAATGTGATAACACAGAAACAAACTGGTGCAAATACACTTAAGACTTGAAGAAGATGTATTTTAAAACATTGCTTAGATCTGACTTTACAGCCGATGTGCAGAACACTTGGTTAATAAGACTGCCACCGCCTGTATTATTTCCAAACAAAAAAAAAAAGATGAAAATAAAATGAAGAAAGCAAAGACACATAAAGCAAAGCTTAGTGTGTGTAATGTTCATTAGCTGCGTTTACTAAATGTATCATTTAATCGGTCTGGTAAAATGTTAATGACATATGGAAATATATAACAATGACTCTGTCACACACACACAGACATGCAGACTAACACGCAGACACAGAGGCACACGCACATATGCACACACAATAACAAATGTATTAAGAATATTTTACTCAAATCTGTTTTATCTTGGCTCAACGTAAGTTAAGAAAATGAAGCACAAAAGGCATTGATTAAACTAATTGGATCTATATTGCCATCTAGTGACTTTCTAAAAAATAACCCACTGAAGTTCTTGCTGGTAAGGGCAGCTCCCTTGAAGTAGAAACACAAGATGTCCATCTTTCCATTTCTGTCTGTCTATCTACAAATGTATCTATCTTTCTAGTTTAAAGTCATAGTTAGGACTACCAGGTCTCTCACTTTTCACAGGATTGTGCTGAGATGGACTGTTTCAACCTGCTAAAAAATTGAAAATCATATATTTCCTCCTATTGCTGGAGATATTGTGCAACGCTATGATACTGTATCTGCAATACAATATTTATCATGAAACAGCAGAAATAACTGCCATTTTCTTTATGTAATGAAATGAAAACAAACCCTATACTGGTTTTCCAAGCACAATTTGCTCTACAAAGTTTCATGTCTCACTAAGAAATATCTCATTCTGTACCTCTAAAAAGATTCCAGTGCTATTTTGTATATTGTTGTGATTCACCTTCATTACAAAAACAGAAGCAACATTTTCTGGCAAGGATTTATTTTGCTATATGTCAGCCTACTATGTAAATGACTATCATACCTCTCATCCTCTTCGAGCAAGAAATATGGACAAAGCCAAAAATGATGGGGGACAAAGGCCCAAAAACAAGGACAGATTTTAAATATTGCTCTTATGAACTTGGGAAGTTGCTAGAATAACAGGATTTGTGTTGGCATGCATTTTCTGAACGATATGAACTCTGAAATGCAAATGTGTGTCATTATTTGCTGACTTCAATCCTCAGAGATTTGCCAGAAAATTACAAATTTTATGAGGAACAGTCCTAAAAATATGAAGAAATAAATCTAGATATTTTCTGAGAAAACCTGAACAGTTGAGAAGTATGATGAATATTATTATGCCAATTAAAAAAAAAATCTGTGCAAGCTTGATAAGTATGATATTACTAATGATTTCTGGATGTAGAATAGGCTTATCAAAAGGGTTTTTTGCTTACATACCAGGCAGACAGCATGTTCAGTATGTCATAAGTAAGTCACATAAAGCTAAGTTGTAAATTTAATAAATATTTTTAATTAATATACATACATTTTGTTTATATATGTATGTGGCTTATGTCTGCATGTGTGTGTGTGTGTGTGTGTGTGTGTGTGTGTGTGTGTGTGTCTAAGTGCAAACACGTGTGTATCGATATGGGTCTACATTACATAATCGAACTTTCAAAAGTTCGACTGTCATATGGTCAACACCATATGATCGAACTTTTAAAAGTTTGAAAATCTAATAAAAAAATAAACTACACAAATAACCTACCTAAATGTTTTAAGCAGGGTGGCAAGCCCCCCTGCACCCCCAACATGGGGGGATGTGCCCACTCCCCTGCTCTTTAAATATACCAACTGCAAGATTGCACTACAGTGCAGAAAAGAGAAAACTTACCGTTCTGCACTGTACAGAGATGTCCATTAAATGTTCAAACTTTCAAAAATTCGATCATATGGTGTCAACCATATGACAGTTGAACTTTTGACAGTTCAATCATCCATTATAGACCTATCCATGGTGGTGCAGTGGTTGGCGTTGCCTTCTGTGCATGTCCTCCCTATGGTCGCATGGGTTCCCTTCGGGTGCTCCGGTTTCCTCCCACATCCCAAAGACATGCTGTAGGTGGATTGAACACTCTAAATTGACCCTAGGTGTGTGTTTGTGTGCCTTCTGTGGAAGTTTGGGCGATGGGCTGGGAACTCGACACCATAAAACTCCACTGCCAATCACGAGCGGACAGGTGATCCACTGTGGCGACCCCTAGCCGGGAAAAGCCGGAAGAAGAAGAAGATCATCTCCTGAATGGCACTTCATTCAGCCAAGAACATGCCAAACAAATTTCTATGACTAAAAAATCTGATGCAAACAAAAGACTGCAATACACATCATCACGGCACATGCATTAATATGCATGCACAGTAAATGTCAAGTACACCAACAATAAAAACAATACACATCTGTACTCTCAATCAAGAAGGTTCACACACATATTTTTCTGACCATTACACAGAACACAATACAAAACATCCCCACTAGTGCTCAAATGAAAACAATGCATTTACATTGTGGTTTAACTGCCTCACCCCAAAAAGTAGGAGTTTCACCTCCATGCAGCCATGCAGTTACTGTTTCCTTGGTTGCACTACCATAAGTGCTAGAAAAGATATTATGCCCCTGATTTCAAGTAATATTAGCAAGACTAAAAGGCAATATATGTGCATGCATCGATATCAATCAAGATCTATAGATATAGACAGACGTAAGTATAGACATATACAGAGAGAGTTATTTGAGAGAATTATTTTGTGATGTTTATAAATGGCAACTTTTTCAAATAACAAGACCAAAGATCTTTGCTATAGTGAAGAAAAATAAGTAATGTAAGTCAGAATAATGAAGGAAAACAAATAATTTTATTCTAAAACAATTTTTGTTTGGGGTCAAGATCCTTATTAGTCCTTCTCCAAATAATGTATTTTTCAGACTTTCTATGTGCTGATGTTTCAGTTTTCATATTGATAATGACAGTGTCTAGATATAACATAGTTTGAAGCAAAGCACAATCAGTAGAAGGCTTAGCAATTACTTTTCTCTCTGTTATAATGTTTTTAATGGCAAGCCTTTTAGGCATTTCTTTCTGTCTGCTTATTACTGAAACCAGCAATGTCTTTTCAATATCAAAATTATTACTTATATTGTTGATAGATTTAACTGTTCCACTCGTTTTCAATTATTAACACACTATGAATTTTGCATTCCTTTTTTGATAGTTTTCCTTCTGTGTTTGTAAGGGACTTTTCTGCTTATGTTTATAGCCAAAATTCTTATTACTTTGAGACTCATTTAGTTTCTCCAACAGCAGTTACAAATGAATTATAATATGTATACACCAAACACCAGACTTGAGTACAGTGAAAGGCTCTCAGATTTTTTAGTACTGTAATTCAGATTATTAATGATGAAGTATGGATACACTAGGTAGTTCTGTTGGGTACAACTGACTACTTAGTCCTTTAGAGCGTAGAATTAACGTTAAATCTTTCTTCTAAAAATGATTACACTATGGTACGATATTAATGACATTGCAGATATTGCAAATAATTTTGTGGTAAAGCTTTTCAATCTATTATTCTCCGTCATATTTGTATATTCAACTACTCTTTCCTCTTCATTCCTTTATGGAAAATTCAGTTTTATAGATCTGTAAGCTGATAATTTACTTTGACATATACAAGGGTTATCCATTTATATTCATAACTCACTATCAAGTCCTTTTAATTAACTGGGAAGTCAAAACCACTTGTTGCTAACTTATCCTTAGTTATTTAGATCTTGTAGTTTATTATATTGTTTTAGTGGTGCTGGAGACGAAGCCAAAAATGTTGAATGCTATTGCACCAGCCTGGCTGATTTTCCTAAAAAAATTATTTCTACTTTTGTATGTGCTCACTTTGAATTAGCCTGCCAAGCAGAAGAGATTATTTCAAACAAATTTAAGTAATTAGTACCACAGGAGTGTTAATGTCTATCATGATGTCAGTCTATACTACAGAATTCATGCTATGCACTACGGGATCAAAAATGTCTCCTATCTTTTGCTTGATACATTGATTACCTGACATGAGATCATTTAGTATATCTTGCCTGGGTAATGTTATATATGTGGCAGGTGATAGCTAAAGAACAATTGCACCTTAATCATTTTGTTTAATCCAAGAGAGTATCTTACTTTGCACACAATGATTTATTCATAAAAATAAAACAAGACTTTAACTATTTATAATCATACTGGCATTTCAGTGCTTTTCAGCTTTCCTATTGCATGCAGTGTTGCATTTATGCAGCTGTTCTGGAAGTTTCTTTGGGAATATAAGTCTTTGGCTCCCACATCATGTGGCCTATTAAATTTAGGACTTTGGACCATAAAAAAAAGCCTACATGGCAAACTATTTGTAGCCTTGAGTCATTCTCTTCTGATTGGGTCATAAACCTTGTGAGTTGCTGGGTTTGCAGACTTGCTGTGAAGAGACAAGTCAGCTCTGTTGTCACAATGTACTGAGCATCTAAAACTGAAATAGCAAGATATTTGATTCTCTGCATGAACGGCGGAACAAAGATGGAGAAGTACCTTCAAGATGATCTGAAACTAACAAAGGCTTACATCTTAAAATAAACAACTTATTTACTGCAGTTTATGCATGAAATGAGGTATGTATATAGCTGCAAAAGAATGTTAAGTTCACAAGCTTATGTGATGACAGGAAAATTAAAACTGTTTGACCAAATGTTCTGAAAGTATGTGATAATATTGAGTACTTATATTCTAACTGAGCAGAAATAATAACTGACAAGGGACATTGGGACAGAACAATATCATTTTCAGGGAAATACAGAGTACAATGTGGAAAAGAGAAAGAAAACAAGTCATGTCAGTCTGTCTGTCCCAGCATTTGGTTTGGGGATAAAATAAGTTACTATTAGTCACTTACCACAATACAGGGATAATTATGTAGAGTAGCTCATCAAGACAAGCAAAAAAATGGATTGTATTCAGTTTTGCCCTACAGTCTTATTTTAATTCCTTCAATCACTTGATTTTCAACAAAAGCTTGGCATTTTAGTGGACTGAATTTTAGCTTTCATATCCTTAAACTGCACTTGAAGTTTGCCCAAGGTCATCCACATTTTCTGCTGTAATGATGCCATCTAGTTGAGTATAGATTTTAATCTACTTTTCTTCTTTTGGGCACTTTAAAATCAGAAGCGTTTTTTGTTAACACTGTCTACAGGATCAATTAAAATAGTGTTGAACAAATTCTTTTTTTTTTCAGAATTACTTAATATTCTTTTAATGATATCTCAATAATTTATGAGCTAGGTTTATCGGTAGGTTATTTATATCTCATCAGGCAGACTCTAGCAGCAAATAATAACCTTAAGTTCTAGATATCAAATTATTTATTTATTTATTATTTTTTATTAAGCTAAGTGCTTTTAAAACTGACCTACTGCTAACACAAAAAGAAGGTAATGATAAAACATTTAAAGGTCTTCGCAGAGTTTGCTAAGTTATCAAATTAATTAATGTAAACACATATGTATATAATACATGAATAATTGAACAGACAGACAGACAGATAACATGTGAACAGGAGGACATAATCTCAGGACTTCACAATGATATCTCTTCTTGTGATACACCACAACTCCTCATTATCACTCAGGAATCTTTTCCTTCCATGTAAAATTGCATAATAAAAACACAAAGTGAATTCTGATTGCTACTACCTCTACAAGAGTCATCTCAAATTACCTTAGCATTATCTCATTAAACAAAACCATCACATGACCTATACTCCACACAAAACTAATAGTAATGAAGCTCGACCAACACCTAAAATTTACTGAGCCCAGCAATTATGTCATGCACAAAACAAAACAAAACAAAAGTTAGGAATTCTTTCCAAAGCCAACCCTACCTCTAAGAACAATGTTAATAACGTACTTCTCTGCCTTCTATAGGTATCTTTGATACTAATCACCCTCCAACTGAACAACTAAGTTAAAAGAAATTTATAATGCATTTCCTAAATTTGCTATCAATCTCCCCAGTAAAATATACCTCACTATAGACCTCAGTAAACTAGGTTGGCTAGAACCACAAAGCAGCATAACTTTTCTCACCTCAAGTAACACAAAAATCCTTTATAAACCTGAAATATATCTCACCATTAGTAATCTTCTGTAGTGGCACAACACTAACAAGAGAAGTGAGATCTCAAAATCAGAATATAATTATACTACAAGATCCTTCCAAATCACCAGGGAGATAAAATGCACTCTATCAGCTTTGAAAAATAGAGAATAAAGGTTCCACAGGATAGGAAACCTTAAATAATGTCAAGGACAGTTAAAGTGTTCCTAAATAAAAGACCCATCTGTCCATGCTTCTAGCCAAATAGCCTCTACTTTACTCTATACTCTATTTTACTCTACTCTATCTCTCCTTTACTGTACTGTACTCTACATTCTATTTTACTCTACTCTACTCTCTACTTTACTGTACTCTACTCTACATTCTATTTTACTCTCTACTGTACTCTGCTCTACATTCTATTTTACTCTACTCTACTCTCTACTTTACTGTACTCTACTCTACATTCTGTTTTACTCTACTCTACTCTCTACTTTACTCTGCTCTATATTCTATTTTACTCTACTATACTCTCTACTTTACTGTACTCTGCTCTATATTCTATTTTACTCTACTCTACTCTCTACTTTACTGCACTCTACTCTACATTCTATTTTACTCTACTCTACTCTCTACTTTACTGTACTCTGCTCTATATTCTATTTTACTCTACTCTACTCTATATTCTATTTTACTCTACTCTACTTTACTGTACTCTGCTCTATATTCTATTTTACTCTACTCTACTCTCTACTGTACTCTGCTCTATATTCTATTTTACTCTATCTCTACTTTACTGTACTGTACTCTACATTCTATTTTACTCTACTCTACTCTCTACTTTACTGTACTCTGCTCTATATTCTATTTTACTCTACTCTACTCTCTACTTTACTGTACTGTACTCTACATTCTATTTTACTCTACTCTCTACTTTAATGTACTCTGCTCTATATTCTATTTTACTCTATCTCTACTTTACTGTACTCTACTCTACATTCTATTTTACTCTGCTCTACTCTCTACTTTACTGTACTCTACTCTACATTCTATTTTACTCTACTCTGCTCTCTACTTTACTGTACTGTACTCTACATTCTATTTTACTCTACTCTGCTCTCTACTTTACTGTACTCTGCTTTATATTCTATTTTGCTCTACTCTACTCTCTACTTTACTGTATTCTACTCCCTACTCTACTCCTGTACCTATCTTTACATCTCTTACTCCTGTACCTATCTTTACATCTCTTTATCCTATCCTTTTAATCTGAGCTACTGTGGAGCAACTAATTATCAAGGGTGGGATAAAAGGGAAGGCTTGTTCTGACACAAGCAGTTTAGGGGGAATGATGGGTACTTTAGAGTAAGCAACAGTCAGCTCCCATTCTGCCCCTGCAGGAGCATTGCCTTTAGGGAAAAAAATCATTTAATTAGCTGTGATAGGCAATCATGGGATTGGCCTCTTAAATAACAAGGACATTCAGAATGTTTTATGAACTGCAGTAAGGGGTTACTTTCAACAGTTTAGTAAATGTCATTTCTACTGTCGTGGAAATGAAACTGTAGTAAAAAGTATCACTAAACTGTTAGCACATTGGATTAAGATTCTGAACAGTAAAGGGACTGCTTCCTGTGGTCAAAATGGTACAAGCTTTGATTTCTTCTACCTCTTTTTGCCTACTGTGTGACTCTGAGCAAGTCACTTGACCACAGTGTCCCAGGTTCGACATTGAATAAGGAACTTATCTGTGGGCTTACCAGGTAAAGAAATGTAAAAAATAAAATACAAATAGATAGCTAGATACATAGATAGACAGATAAACAAATGATTGGAACAGACTTCAAAATTAGTATTATGATCAAGCACAGTTATAATATTCATGAAGCTATATGGCACACATTTTTACAGTGTTTTGAAATGAAAAGATATTTGTAAAGCAGGCTGTGCAACTCACCTTACTTATTCCTTTTGGCAGTATCGGCCACAAAGGTGCAGTACTACTTCTTTTGAAAATACTAGCAAGTGTAATTGTGTTGGTAATTACGTGACCTTTTCAACAGCTGTTTGTAACATAGAGTATTATGACTGGGTCTCTGATAATAACCAGGCTTATTAGATTGAAGTTCCAGAAATTACTATTTGCATTCATGTCAAGAACACATAATAAAGGTTATGATCTGTCAGACCTAATCATAACTATTTGTAGTGCCTAGAGCTCTATCTACTCCATGTACTACCAGTTACATAATAAGAAAAAGAAGTATGAAGTGTTTTACTGGCAGCGAAAGCTGGTAACGCAATTAGTAAGAGCTGTCACACAGACAGACGCAGACCTTTCAGCTTATTTCTTGTGAATGATGTGGGGATGGAAACAAACAAAGAAAATCATATACAGTTAATAAATATTGCTTTAATTCACTTAAAAAAACTAGTGGAGCAACAGGTTCTGTACTGATATGCATTTTCTGAACAGTAGGAAGAGCGAAACAGTATTTCTGGCATTTTTGATAGACTTAAATCCTGAGTGACAGAGTTGAGAGCCAAGCAGACTTTCTAGCACAATACCCACTCATAACAGTGGTTGGTGGGGTACAAAAATTGTTACAACCGCCCCACCCCCACCCAAGCAATGTTACTCTTGGGTCTTGCACAAGATAAGCAATTTACAAGTTTACCTAATTTTGGAGTGCAATCAATGTGCTCCATGCACTATAAAATAATTTTACATCTCTAAACTAGGTAGGTTATCATTCATATTAGACAGGGCCAAGTTATTGGCAATGATACTGCTGGGAATTGGTTGTACAGTATGAAATCAGTAGTGTTCTATCTATGTCCAGATTAAATGGTCAATAAAAGATCAAGACAAAATCCATTTAATAACACCTAAACATATATACATTTCTCAGCTGTGGCACTTATGCTGATGGGTGTGTAGAATCTCCAATATTCTGGCCTCTTACATGCATATGTGACGTATAATTGGAGTTTTAAGCTCTTTGGACCAAACTGGACCTCTGTCATGGGACTAGATGCTGTATAGGTACTTCTGGCTTGCACACACCACTTACACAATGCCACTTGGCTCATTTTCCAGGTCTGACTTTCCTTGCAGACATTGGTGGGGTGAAAGGGTTCAGGACCATGAGCTGCTCACACAAGTCAGACACATCTCTCAGAAAAATGATGAGGCTCTTCCGTCACACACATACTGTCATTTTCCCCATGTACCCAGTGTACTTGTCTATGGTGATCTTCACAGCTGACCACAGGACTGGGCACCTGAGGGGGGCACTGCTGGTTGGGACTGTGAAGCCTGAGCTCTGTAGTCTTTGTCCTGACTGGAATCCAAACATATGTTTGATATCTGGAGGGCTGTAAAATCTGTGAAGAAGCTGCCACCCCCTCCCCAGGAGAGGTTGGCCGGCATTTGCCACTCACACCCATCATCCACCATTTGCTCAATCATTTCCCATCCATCTAATTAAATTTTGGGCATCTGGTGAAAGAAAGGGTTTTATCCCTGTAAACCAATGACCCTAATGAAATCCTTAGGTACTCTAGAAAATTCACTAATTGCAGGTGGAAATATTCCACAATTCAGCCTTCACATTACAGTGGTCCCATACATAAGAGAAATACTACATCAGAACTCGTTTTCACTGCAAATTGTGAAGGAGCTAGTAAATGAACTTAGACTAACATACTTAGACCAATATGGTCCTAAAAAGGAAAGATCCTCCTTATATAATCTGGTGGCATTTCATGAGATACTGTCCACATTTATTATATACTTAGACCTTGCAAAGTCATTTAACACTGTTCCTCATAAGGGCTTTATAAATAAACTCATTCATATCAGCATTAATGGCTACATATTTCAGTGGGTAAAAGCAAAACAAAAAGGTGAAAATATTAGGTTGTCTTTCTAAAGCAACTAAAGTAGCCAGTGGAACCACTTAACTATTGGTTTTGAGGCCATTCCTATTTAGCCTCCCTTTTTTCAAATATACATACTGGTAGGTAATTATGGTATATTAATGACTAAACCTGGGGAATATAATTAAAGCCATCAAGGATGCAAAAATATTTTGTGAAAGCTTTGAAAGAAATAATTCTGAGCAAAAATGACTGTTACCCTCTCAACAGCAGTGCAAGCACCATAATGACCATATATATATATATATATATATATATATATATATATATATATATATATATATAGATATATATATATATATATGGGGTCTACTACCGGAGATCGAAATTACACTATTTCGAAATCCAGTAGTAGATGCTCACTAACGTGAAAGTACACTTCACCGAAAGTGCACTTTCTCAAACACCACTTGAGCAAATGGTTACGGACCTTAGGGTTAGGGCTTGGGTTAAGGATAGTGGATAGCTAGTAGGACAATCCACTATCCTTAACCCAAGCCCTAACCCTAAGGTCCATGACTACCTATATATGTATATATATATATATATATATATATATATATATATATATATATATATAATTTTTTTTTTTTTTTTTTTTTTTTCAGATATTAAAATTGACTCCAGTGTCTGTTTCATCCAATACACCCATGATCACAACATGAAAATATTTCCTTAGTCCCAATGACACTACATCCTTTCAAGCAGCACTTAACTTTTGTCAAGAATATTGCAGTAGAAATAGCCTTACCTTTAATGAAAAAAAAGAACAGCATGCTGTCATGTGGCAAAAGCCTTCCAAAAGCTTTATGCATTACTGATGGACAACAAGAAAAAAGTTAATAAGATAGTAAAAGAGCTTAGGAATCCTTATATATGGTATCAGTTGATTTGTTACCTGTACAGACACCACAACATGCAAAGCAAATGGAGTTGCCCATCTGATGAACCATGTGTCTGAGAGCTGCGTCAGAGATTTAACCATTCCCTTAATTCCAGTCTTGTTCCAAAACTGTTATAGTATTCCTTCCCTATTTTGTAATTTGTTAAAATGCCATCTAGTACAACTAAGATTCCACACAAAACAGAATCTAAGGCCTTCAGGTCTTGTTTTCTATCCAGAGACTAGAGCAACTTCCTTCTCTAAATCTTATTGCCTTTTTAAAGGAGACCTATGTCTTATATGAAGAGCTTTAAAGGACACCTTACTATATGAAATCTTTTATTTAAAATATCCCTGGTGACCTAAATACAAAAGGACATCTAGCATCAATAAAACTTAATATCAACCATTCCATGAAACATCACTTCATAGCTCAAAGACTAAGATACCTGAGGGAATGAACTCCTCCTCTCAACTAAATTCAGTGTATGTCACTCCACATCATAATGAAAAAAAGTAAATAAGAAAATGGACACCCACAAGTTCCAAGATGGGATTCGGGCCTCAAGTTCTTTGACAGCTAGAAGGCCATGAGCTTGTTTACCAAACCTATGCATCTATAACATCAAGTACTGTAATAACAGCACTGAAGAAGACCATTATTGATTACATTACCAACACAAAATTTCAGCTAAAGGTATTGTCAATTAAACTGCCCAAAGGCTAATAGGTCAAACACTTGACAACAGACACTAGAAACCTAGCATTATACTGCTCTTACATGTGACAGCTGCCCATGCGTTCCAGTTAGTAAGTGCATATGTATAAACTCTGCTTTGGTAAGTCCTGTTTCTGCAGTTCTGAAGTGTCTATTTATCATATCCTTTCCTAGATCTTTTTCTTTACTTGTTTAGGTTCTGAATAATGTTTGTAATGTAATGTATGAAAAATCTCCAAATGTAACTTGTCTCATTTATGTCTCTTCTGCGTTAAAATTATTTTTCACATTATGTCACGATAATTTGACATGTAATCTATTACATTGTAGTTTCTATTAGTTCCAGAATATTTTATCTGTCCATAATATAGTGGTCTTAGTTTTTTTGTGAGCACCATTTAATGAATAGCATAGATACCAGATTTTCATTTCTATCACTTGATAATGGATTGAATTCATTTTTATCTCAGCAACTCTTCATTTAGTATTTGCTTTTCCATTTTTATTGTCTTAAAAATGTTCATTTTTTGTGCCCATGGCCTTATTACACATTACTTCTAGTTTTCTGCATATTTATGTCTGCATATTTATCATACACCCACACAATCTGACAAAAGATACTTTTAATTAAATTAATAAAATTGCGTCTTTTCCTTTGGATGGCACAAGTGTTTACTGGTTATATATATTTAAATCCATGATCCAGGATCCTGGTTCCTTCTTTGGTTTATATGCTGACAACCTTGCTGTATTGTCTTTATATTTTTACTTGAAGTTTTAAGTACTGTCACAAAGAAAAGTACAAAGGTGAACAACAAGACAATATAAAACGTTTAGCTCTGAAGTCCATTTTTAATCATACTTGTATTCATACGCGTGGCATTTTACTTGAAAACAATGCATAAACCGTCACGGTGTAGTAGGATCATTATCTTAAAATGGAAAGGGAATTTATTTATTTATTTGTTTAAATTACTGCTGATTCTGTATATGCCAGAAATCCAGATTTGCAACTGGAACTATTACAGCTATATTTTACTGTGTTATTAGACAATTGACTGACACTAAATAATACTGCTTTAATATTTTACGTTCTGCAAGATGCACACAATAGAATAAATATTATTTTGTATTAATGGATATAATACTAAACAATATATATGTTTTTATCTTTAATGGCTGCTTATTATTCTCACCAAATCAAAGCTGTAGCAATGGGCATAAAAGTTACAACCTCCTTTTTTAAGTTAGCTATAGCTTGGTGGGAGTAAGACATTTTACTTGTGCTGTCCATATACAGTAATGCTGTTTTCAATACCACATTTGTTGATGGTTTATTTTTCATTTGGAGAAGTACATATGATCAATCTGAAGTGTTTATTGAACAATTAAATATTAGTACTTATTTTTTGAATTTTCACTGGATGTTGCTGGTAGTAATTTTTTAGATCTAACTATTAAAACATATATCAGCAATACTTGTTTTGAAAGTTAATATTTATAGAAAAACTACAGCAATTAAGGATTACTTGTGATACCAAATTAATCATGCAGCTTTTATTTAAAATATTATCCCAAAATGTCAGTTTATATGTGCCTCTGGATTAATTAAAAAATGGACAAGAATTTTTAGTTGAAATAAGTGGAAGAAAGAACAGTACTTTTCTGTTAACAGGGCAGCAGTTGTCGCAAAACATAAATGTTGCCATAAAATGTACTTATTTAATATATGTAGCCATCTGCATAATGTACCACAGTTCTTTCACTTTACTCATTTTTATTCAGAAAAGAGTAGCAAAGCTCAATTTTCTACTGGAAAAACTCAAAAATTAAGAAAGCGATTTCATTTTTGCTATCATTCACTTTACAAACATTTAGAACAATTAGATTTGTACTAGCATGCATTCCAGAAACAATCAAATATTTAACAGTGGTGTTTAGTGTTATCAATCCTCTCTGCATAACTGTCAACCAGTTAGCAGAAGAAATCTAGACAAAGCCCAAAATAATGGGGAGACAAAGGGCCGAAAATAGGGAGAAATTGTAAATGTTGCTCTTATAAACTCAGAATATTGCTAGAATAAAATAGTTGCATTGCTATGCATTTTCAGAAGGATATGTTTGAAGCTTGAAACTCAAATGTCTGTCATTATATAGTGACTTCAATCCTCAGTGATTTGACAGAAAACCACAGATTTGGACAGTTGAGAGTTATGACCATAACAGATGTTCTCATTCCCAAAGTTCACCTGATTTATAACATTGCGTGTGTGTTTTCTGAGTGAGTGATTGAGTATGTGAGACTCATTCCCAGTAATTCGACCAAATATTCTCATTATGATACTTACATTCAGAGGATTTAAAGTGTGTGTGTGTGTGTGTTTGTGTGTGTGTGTGTGTGTGTGTATGTGTGTGTGCCACTCATTCTCGATAATACCACTGATGTCATCTCCATTGCCAAAGTCCAACTGATTTAGAATAATGTTTTTTAGGGGGGGGTCTGGTTCAGTAAAGCTGTTAAATGCTATGTTCCAAGGTACTTTGGTTAAGGATCAGATGCTGCTACATGTGCTAGGACCACAGCAGGGCCTTGGACTACTGTCTGCTCCATCAAATATTTACACTTAACTGTGTCTTTACTACATACGTTAGGTCATAAAAATCAGCCCCAACTCCAAATCTCACATGAAAAACTTGACTAAAAATTTCACATGAAAAATGTGTTTGGATTGCTATCATTGCCACGCCAACGCACATTTTGCCTGCTGTCCCGTTAATGGAAAAGTACCAAAAGAACTAAATTAAATTGTGGTTACTATTATTACTGTTCCTTCAGTGTTTTATTGAATATGCACACAGAAATGCAATGAGCGATTTTAGCCACGTTTTCAAACTCAAAAACTGTGAGTGACAATGCTGCAAGATTGCAAAAAAATAAAATGCTTTTATCAACAAGAAAGAAAAAAAATCTATGCTGCAAAAATGCACTTCCAAGTTAGTAATTCATTAAAACACACAAAATATCACACACATGCACGAAAATAATATTAATATATATATATATATATATATATATATATATATATATATATATATATGTGTGTGTGTGTGTGTGTGTGTGTGTGTGTGTGTGTATATCTTTGGTGTCTGTACACCGTTATGAGTAAAGATGATGAAATTCCATCTGTATGAATTCAGCTCCCTGATACAGAAAATTCTGACTGCTGTTATTTATTATAAATTATACAATGACTGGCAATTAGTATTAAAAATATGAGCACACTGATTGGTCAGCCCAACCAGCGTGCTCATTGTAAATCGGAGACTATATGAACAGGAAAAGGTCCGGTCACCCAGATATTTTTCTGTTAGTATTTCTCATAATTTTTGTACTTTTCTTTTTTTTTTTTTTAAATAAAAAAAGAAACCAGGAGACTTAAAGCAAATAAGAGAGACAGCACAGACAAAAATAAAAGGATAACTAGGTAAGTTCTGCAAAATTAAAGAAACATACCTGATTATCCTTTTATTTTGTCTGTCCTTCCTCTCCCAAAACTAAAACATCTCACAATGTATTTTTTTTATTTTGAATTAAAAAAAAAAGAAAAAAAAGCAATGGAGATCTTCTTTTCTCTGTCGCTTCCTCTGCACACCTCTAATGTACAGCGTAAGCATGAGAACCAAAGTCCAATGCGCATGCACAGTATATCAGAAAATTCCCCAAGATAGCGGAAAACCCCAGAAGGGCAGCACGGAGACATTATACAAAGACATTCCCCCGGATTTACTAATCTTCCGTGTAAGACTAGATTAGTCTTACACGGAAGCACCAGTCTAAGAGTATGATGGCAGCGCACCATGCATATTAATGAGGGCGCGCTGCCTCAACTCTAAAGCTTACATGGAGTGTGGACGAGTGTAGGGGGCATGTCAGACTGCCGAGCAGTCCAAAAATCCACTCCCCTGCAATGAAGAAACGCCACAATTTCGAGTTACATTTTCGAGTCCGCTCACATGTGCACAATGTAACACTGTACTCCCCCATATGTTAAACAACTGACAAAATTAAAAATAAAAAGAGTTTTTTTATTTTTTTATCATCCGATATAGCTGCCCGAATTTGCATGGGTTTGCTCGAGTTTACCCATTGCTTAGCTACAGTTAGCAGCATAGGCACCAGAAGAGGATAATAAGAAAAATATATGCAAATTAAGCAAAATAGTGATAGCGTAGTGGTTAGAGCCTTCACACAAAGAAGAGGCATTCCTGGTCCGAGTCCCACTATTGCATGTTCCATTTTCTGTTGGAAATCTGTATACAAAAATATTTTCTGACATTTTTTATGTATAAGTTTTGTAAAAAGCATTGAAATGTTAAATGTAGTAGCGAAAGAATTTTATAGATGTATATATATATATATATATATATATATATATATATATATATATATATATACACATAGATATATATGTATATATATATATATATATATATATATATATATATATGTATGAAGGTGAAATGGTTATGCATTCTGAGGCATGAGTACCCTGTTTTAAGCAATATAAAGAACTGCTAAGCACATTTTACCAGTATTGACCAATTGCGTGTAGCTGCGCACCGCGTTAACCAGCGCAATGTCTTTGCGCATAGCTGTACACCGTGATAACCAGTGCAAGCACAGTGTATCTGAGTGTAGCTGCGCACTGAGCAATGTTGTACAATGCTGGGCAAAGTCGGGCAAAGTTGAGCAAAGTCGGTTAAACACGGCCACATCACCTTTACTGTACCTTACCAGTCAGGTCTGCCCAGTAGTAAAATAAAAAGCAGTGACAGGGCTCGAACTCAGGATACTGTGCACTATAGTCACAGTAGTTAACCACTAAGCCATGACAGCATTTCATAAACATGAACTTTCAACAGACACATATCTATCAAAGGAATTTTAAACATTGCCAACATTAGCTAAGCAGGCATGCCTACAGTTGAGTTTTTCCAAAACTGGCCAATCACAAACAAGTGTGGGAAATAAGGCATATTTAAGCTCCACAGGTGGGAATCCTTGCTATAACTGGTTGTAGCTTCCTTCTGCAGTCAGCATGGCCAGTGTTGGAGAAGGCACTTGATTTAGAGTACAACACTGGGGCATTGAGGAGTCCAAAGTAATGGTTTGGCTCCTTGTCCACAATCATGAGGAAAGACTCCTGCGGGGCCAGTACCAGGGTACCCAATATAAAATGGAGGACTGGAACAGTCTTGCCCATGATCCCACCAGTGCCACTGTTGTTCCTTGGACTGGTGAGCAGGTCAGGCACCATTATTCTGACTTGAAGTGATGTAGGGAGGATCAACTGGACCAGTGGATCCAGGAATCCCATAAAATGCCTAATGCCCCAGTAGTGAGTAAGTAGCTATTGTATTAAGTACTTAAGAATTGCTATGCTTGTCTATACTATCACTCAATAGCACTGCATTTACTTCACAGCTGCAGGTGTCCGGGCTATGAACCTGCAAGCCCATGAAGATAGGCTGCAAAGGCTGTGTCATCAGGCAGGTTAGTAATTATTCTGCATGTACTGTTATATAAAATAAATGAGAGAGCCTTCAAAAAGTATTTTAACCCAATAAATAAAGGTGTAATAATCCTTTAATAAATGTATGATTCATGGATTGCGTGTGTCATTTTCTTTGATATGTTGTTGTACTATTGCATTCTACAAATAATAGTGTTGTATTAAGCAGTATCAACCCACACTTGGCTAGGCCCATATAACGTGGATGAAGGGAGTGCCAGTAGCTTGTATGCATATGTACAGCCCTCAACTGTTGGTTCATGGCCAGCATGTACAGGTTAATCTGGCACATGAGTAGCTTGGTATTGTGTTCCCCAGAAATGTCACTGTGCTGCCAGAAATGTAGGGAGTTGTTAGCACATAACTGATACTTTCACCTGAACATATCTAGATAATTATATAAAAGTAGAGCTGTCAGTGTACCATCTTAGCAGCAGTGTGTGTGAGCAACTCTCAAAATATTAACAGCAACATCTGCATCTTGGACAGTTTGTATGTAAGATACAGCTCATGTATATAAAGATCTAGCAAAATCCAATTGCACAATATAAGGACATTGGGTATTGTAATAATACATGTAAGGGACATATAACTGCAGTTAATAGGAATGTAGTGAAAACTAGAAGGATATATAAGTTGTTAATTGAGCTATCTTTTCCTGTATGTGCATAAAAATGCAATTCCACACCTCAATCGGTATGTCTAATCTCAAAACATTTGTTGGGCCATATGTCCTATTGCTTTATAAATATTTGCATTAATTTCTATGCATGTGCCCTGTTAAAATACCACAATATTGGTGGCCTGTTGCCATCAATTCAACTTACATGCTGTTGTAATGTCCACTATTGTTCTATATATGCATGTGTTATGCTTGCTTTTCAACTGTTGAAAATCTGATGTGTTGGATTAATGAGAATACTTCTGCGTGCTGTTATAACTAATTGGGAATGCTGTTGACTGTTACTATCCCATATCTTTATTAAACTCTCCAAAACATAGTTCGCATGGGAAGGCCGGTCCCAGCGAACCCAACTGTCCCACCTCAGCTGGCCATGGTATCTGGCACCAGAAGATCTGGTGCCAAGCCTGGACCTCCTCCTCCATTGGTCCTGTGCCACCTTTGGGTGGAAGCGCTGCAGGGGATTGAATTCAGCCCCCCCGTGCAAGCATGGGTGGAGGAGGGGCACCTATCATCCTTCGAATGGTCTGTCCTGTGGTGCGTAGAGAGATTAAACGTTCTGTTGCAGAACCTCTACGCCAACTTGAGGCTCGAGTGGTGCAACTCCTGGGTCAGCCTGCCCCTCCTACACAGCCCCCAGCACAGCCACCATCTGGGCCATGAAGGTGCAGTGGTGACTGCCCATGGGTGGGGACCTCAGTCCCACTGTTTCCATCTGGGGGCTCATGGGCTTGTTATTTCCAAATATCCCTCCCCGTCAAAGGTGTTCACCCACCACGTGTCATATACTGCCCCTGTATGCATCTTGTTTGTCTTGTCTGTTTACCTCCCCAGCCTACCTCCCCAAATATACCTACTTCCCCTACCCACATTCCACTCTCACCTGAAAAAAAGGGCAATCTGCTCGCCCCCCAAAAAATTACGCCCTATATATAACTGCCCATTTTGCACACACGTCCACTGGATGCATGAAATGTTATTTAACTGGCATTACAACATACATTGTTGTCTTCACCCCTCTCTCAGGGGTTGAAGGTTTCATATCTACCTCCAAATTTATTGCATATGCACAGCTGTTGCTGTTGAAGAAATGGGCAGCTGTGGAACTTGCCAACACCAGTCCTGCACATCCCAAGCTATTTTCCATACTGTCTTTCCCTCTTTGTGCCCCTTTTTCACCACTTTCCTATCTCCCCATTTTTCTTTTCTTTCAAAGAAATTAGTGCGGGGGTGAGCGGGAGTAAGCACTATTAATCAGTAGTTAGCGGGTTTGCGCTTGTTTGCGCTTGGCTAAGTGATGCACAGCATTGCACAAACCCACACAAACCCGCTTACAACTGCTTAAAAGTGCCTTAGTCACTCTGTATGTGAGGGCCCTTGTTCTGCTCAGGAGCAAAATAAAACACCTCTGTCAGTCTCGAACCCCAGACCTTGCACACACTACACAACATGATGAACCACTAAGCCATGGTACATATACATCAAGTTGGTGCTTAAATAATTATATCATGCGTCAGAATGACTGAATGTAAAGAAAAATTAGAAATACCATACCACACAACTTGTTCTGTGAATGTTGACCAACAGTTGTTGTGGGATTACATTACATGACTGTGATAAGAGAAGCAGCCATTCTAGCAGGAAATAATGTTACACCATCACTTTACAACCCCACACAGTATCATAGCAGGACAAACACTGGCAAATCTGTTTAGGGCAGAGGCCATACCTCCCAAATGTCCCTAATTTTCAGGGATGTCCCTGATTTTGACACAAATTTTAGCTCTGTCCCTCTGAATCCCTCCGAAAACTACTGACTTTAGCCAGAAAGGTGGTGAATTACACTTAATGAATAATGACAATAATTAAGAGTTAGACACTTCTTTTACTTCAGAAAAGGTGTATTAATTCATATGCTCTGATTCTCTCAATGTCTCAACTTAATGGCACTAATATTTTAAAGGTGTCCCTGATTGTCCCTGACTTTTTCTTGACCTTTCCCTGAGTCTGTTCAAATATGTACCTGATTGGTTGAGAGGACTGGCAGAGGCAGAAACACAGAGGCATATTAGCCTTTCTGCTATTACACACTGTGCAGATAGCTTTGGAAGGAGTTTCAGAAGAATAGCCTTATGTAGGAATACAACACTGAAATACAAATGGATGTAGCCATGTACTGGTAGCAACCAACTGTAAGAATGCCATTGCTCTATTGCTGAAAAGACCTGTGTGGTGCACAGACAAAAAATAACAGGCTATTCTCTGGCTATCATGTGGATAGGTCCACAGTTTGGAGTTACGCAGACAGACTACTTGCCTTGATAAACTAACATGTACACAGCAACCCTGTAAGTCCAGCAAGATAAAATCCACACAATACTACTTACGATCTCTGTACTTCTGCAACCCTACCCAAATGTAGAATATACCTGTGTGTGCAGGGTCTACCAAGGATGTAGGTAAGCATACTCACTGTACTGAAATGTGTCCAGTTTTTCTGAGCAGCTTGTGCTAATGTCAACACTAAAAAAGCACAAACTGCTTAGAACTGAGTAAATGAATATTCA
Organism: Protopterus annectens; assembly: GCF_019279795.1. Lineage (NCBI taxonomy): Eukaryota > Metazoa > Chordata > Ceratodontiformes > Protopteridae > Protopterus > Protopterus annectens. The sequence continues at coordinate 1,005,793,479 of NC_056745.1, forward strand.
CAGTATAGCAGTTCACAAACAATTCTTGTGTCAAAGAAATACATCTCAATAACTAGATTTGTATGACAGTTAATTGTAACAGTTGAAAAGAAAGTACATCATTCTATGTATCTTGGGGTAGCATTTTGAGGAGTGAATACATTTCTACACTGACAAGTGGGTACTGGAAACAGCAACATTAGGTCTGAGTACAAAATATAAATCTCTGGCTACACCCCTGGCTTATGATATAAGAACTATACCAACCTTCTGTCTTAAACAATGATGTCCACAGCAAACAAGGGTGATCTCCATCTTGGAAAGCTGAAAGAGCCATGCCTACATGAGTCAGAAATTTGTAGTACTGGGTTGCTATGACAGTGATTATTGCAATTACTACACAGCAGGTTGCATGCAATTAGCAAATGGTGACCACTAATTGGTGCAGAGGCCATCACATGCTCATGTGCAAATTCCTACAAAAGCAGGCTGCAATCTCTACCAACAAACTCAATCACTCTATTGCAGAGACTGACAGAGAGTGAGAGACAGAGAGAAAGAAGGACAGAGAAAAGGAAAAAGAAATATTACCATATCATACAAAGGAAACGTATGTGACACATACGTATTTACTGGCATGTAGTAGATGTTATTGAAGAATTGTCTACATAATGTGAACCATTCATATGTGGCAGCAGTACTTCTTTATGTACAGATGTTCTGTTGAACTACTGCTATGGACAATACTGTGTGTACCTGTGGGCAGTGGGACATACCTGTGAAATGTGTAGCTCAGCATTAAATGTCAAAGATCTGATCCATGTTATCTGTGTTCTGTACAGTAGTGTGACCAATGGCTGTTGGGGGGATTAGCGCTAACATTATATAAACATAGGTGTGAAAGAACAACACATGCATGGCAGTCATATTAAAGTGTAGCTTAGCATTGGCAACTGCTGTAGCAGTCTAGTATGCTTATCTAGCATCTGTTGCCATACATACCCCCCTAATGTTAGTCTGTGTTCATATGTGACACCTGTTTGTGCTGCAGCAAGGCCCAACGGTTCAGCTGTGAGGTCCAGGGACTTACAACAGTGTGGAACTTGTGTGTGTATACCACACACATACGAAGAAATATATATGTGTCAAATATATTCACATCTGTATATGTGCATAGAGCAGGGGACATATTGCAACTGTTTGTGAAGGGGGGAGATATATATATATATATATATATATATATGTTGGTGAAGGTTAGTATGTGTATATTTGTATGTAGGTTTTAGTGTGTGACAAACAAGACAGAATACAGTGCTGGTATATGACATGTGGTGGTTAAACACTGTAGGTGGTTTGTTCAGTTTGCAATGTTGAAGCCAGTAAGGCCTGCTAAAGCTACCTGGGCTGTGAACACCTTCAATGCATTTATCCCAAGACTGTGCGATTTTATTACATTACTGTACACCTTACATCCTTTGTATAATTGATATTCTCACTATGAAAGGTGAAATGTATATGTGCCTATATATATATATATATATATATATATATATATATATATATATATATATATATGTATATGTAGACAAATGGATGTGTATATGTATATATACATATATATTTATATATACTCATAGACACCTACATCTACTTGTTGCAATAGATTCTCTGTACTGTTGACTGACTGTGATGGTCAATATGTTTGTGAATATGTCAAAGATATGTATCTGTGGGATAGCTTAGTGGGAAACTGTTTAAGTTATGGTATTATGGGTCCTTGCTTTGATCCTAGCAAAAGCTGTGTATTCTGTTGCTAGGCAGAACAAGTGCTATTGCATAAAGTGTGATTAAGTCCCTTGGTTTTAACTAGGGTGTGTCATTGGAGGCTAAAGCACTACATCTATGATTATTGATTGGTACCGATGTTGAATGCAAATCCTGTGTGTACTGTAGTACTACTTGAAGCTCTAGGCCTGTACAGCAAAGTATGGTGTATGTCCACATTGCTTGCATCCACTGTTTTGTGTAGTCCCTGTATTCATCACAGATTACATTTCTCAAGATTAAGGTTGTGTAAGTACTGACACACAGTACACACTGAAAGCTTATCTGGGTTGTCATACCTTTGTGTCCTGTAATTATGTCTGATGTGTGTGTGGGTATGCCTGTAACATGTCCTTTGACATATGCGTGGTAAAACGTATAACTGCATACCTAGCAACATTCATAGTGTACTACAGCAGTATCTGACCTATATTCCCAACTGTGCACATATTTTGGCCACAGTTTTGGCATTAACAAGTTGTGTGGTATAATAGTAATACATTTACTGGACCTTACGCTGATTGTGATGGATGATATATTTCTTTACACATCAGCTTGATGTATATCTGCTGTGGTTAGGTGCTGCATCATGTTGCATACAGTGTGCCAGGTGCTCTTGTATAGTCTTATATAGTGATTTTATTTTGTTGCTGTGCAGAACATGGTTCATTAGATAGAGAGTGAGCAAGGCACTTTCAAGCAGTTGTGGGGTGAGCAGTGATAAGTGGCTGTTACAGTGTTTCACTCTCGGTTAGCTTATAGGTTGATATATATGGCAGTTCAGTGATATCTGTACTGTATAATGTTAAATGTGCCATATGACTTGCTCAGACATATTTTTGTATTTATGTTTTCCAGGGATCATGGCCCATCGCAAGAACCCCAGTTACAGTAGTGCTGAAGATGATATCATTACTAGTAGTATGATTCAGCACTGCCATCTCATGTTCTCACGAACCAGCCAGGACCAGCAGGAGCGTACTTCAATGTGGCAAGATGTTGTCCGCAGGGTCAATGAAGTAGGCCTGCATAACCAGACATATGAACAGGTACGTCACCACTGCAGTGATCTTCTCAGACATGTCCGTCAGCATGCCGCTGATGTGCGTAGACAACAGCTTGCAACAGGAGGTGGTGTTAATATCGACCCCCACTCACCAGAGTGGAGGAGCTGCTCATGAGCCTGGTGGCACCTGCCCAACAACAACAGCAGCAGACATATACCATGATGGAGGTTGGAGCCACCCAGCAAGCACACATGGAGCATGCAGGTAACATGGCATATCTGTAGACTACTGTTATCTGTATTGGTAGATCATGCATATGTGAGATGTGGAGTATGTCGTTCAAAGATGTGGAGCCTGTTGTTGTGCAATACTGATCATATTGAACATAATCTGTAGCCCTGTGAATGTAAACTGTTGTTGTACTGTAACATTGCAAACACACAGTAGCAATGCCATAGTTGTGGCCAATGACAAACTGTCTCATCTCTTATGTAGGTCCCTCTGGGGTGACATCAAGGCAGCGGACAGATGCTGGTGAGTGTGTTCTACATTTATTATTGTAAATAAAAAGTGCATGTCATAGTTAAGGTGTAGGCCATGTACAAATGTAACACACCTACCCATAATGCATGCTGTGCATGTTTGGTGTAAGGCACGCACATCTCACTAATGTGATTAGCTGCCTCAAGCACTTGCAATACCCAGACCATCTCAAACAAATGTGGCTAGACTGTAGTGACCATTGGATAGGCACAATTGATACTCAACATGCACATAACATACACATCTATGTCATACACAGAGCATTTTAACATGCTACACATAAAGGATTCCCAAACCCTCTGTAAAGACACACTCCAGTATCCAAAATCTCATCCACACATTACACATAATATTCCTGAGGGGTAGAGGCCTATCCTGGGGCATTTAACCACTCTGCAACACACTACACATTCATGTCAGGGAATGCTCCTTATTGGCCTCCTTACAAACTCACATAACAACTGGTTGTGAAATGGTGAATTTAGCCAAGGTAGTACAGTTCTGGCATAGCATGATTAGTGCTGGTTTGTGAAACATTTGTAGCCTTGAGTGACCACCTGATGCTTCATGATGATGACCTATGGTACTATACCCAATCCAGTTATTGTAACCACAGTACTACACATAGCTGTCATTGCTACACACCATAATGATGTGTGTGTGCACACATATGCACCTCTAAACAGTATGCATACCAATCACCATTTGCACAACTGACATATATATGTCTTGTGATGTTATTGAGCGGCTAGGTCATATGACACATATTGGGTACATGGAGTGTTTAAATATGCAGTTGTGTTTTAGCATGCCATGTCATGGATGAGAATGGCATGTCCACAATATGATCTACACTCACCATAAGTAACGTACATTGGGTATGTCGCCGAATGGTATTCCATCAATTATCCATGCACCACTGATGATGTTGTGTGAATACTCATCATGCATGTGCTAAAAATGTGTCCACAATTATTTGCTAAAGACACAGAGGCTGTAATCAGCATCGGATACCTATCTGACACACAGATACACATCCAGCAATGGTATTTACACCTGTGAGTTATGGTGCACAGTACATTACAAGGTTAGGAATACCTGCACAGCAATGTTGTGTCCATGTATGCATTGTGTTCCAGGGTGAGGGCCATCACCTAATAACAAAACACATGCATCAAAGCCATGTATACTGTTAGTAACAAGGACTGACTACACTTGCACCGCATGCTGTTGAGCAACACATGTCCTGCATGATGACATGTGTGATATGACTGTTTTGCTTGTGATACTGTACCCCACCATCACCTGCAATTGTGTATGTTCTGTGATTGCTGGTGTTGTGTGTGTCTGCTTTAGGGAGGAGTGTAGTTTTGTATGTGTGCATGTGTGCGCATGTGTGCGTGTACGCATGTGTGCATGTGCACATGTGCATATGTGTGCATGTGCGCATGTTTGCATGTGTGCACATGTGCACATGTACACATGTGGACATGTGGTCTGAAGTCATGTTCAGGTCTTAAAGTGTGTTTCCTGTTTTCCTCTCACAGGTGCCGAGGTGGGGCTGGTTCAGTACAGCAGGGAACCTGATGTCACTGAGACAGACAGTGATGATGAGGATAGGTGTGTTGAGGCACAGGCAGGTTTGTCAGTGTCTGTTGTTGGGCCAGCAATTGACAATACACAAGTCTCCACCCCATCCATGCACACAGTCATACTGCCTGAACATCCATCATCACCATTGCCCTTAGCTGAGGGACAGTGTACGGTTGGCACTGGCCAGGACAGTGTGTTATCTATGGCACATGTATCAGGACACAGCAGCCATAGCCAGATGTCTGGAACAGTACCACATAGGCAGATGCCAAGGGTTCTCGTCAGAGCACTGCTGGTCATCATGCCCCTGGCAGACATGCCGCACCTCCTTCTACCACACGCATGTTCCAGGCTGTCATGGAGGCACAGACATGAATGGAGTGGTACAGCAGACATGGGCTAAGGGCACAGAGGGCTCATTACACCTCTGTAATTGACAGTATCCATGACCTAGCAGGTGCCATACGTAACTACACTGAGGTCATTGATAGATGTTGGGGTGAGACACTGGATGTCCACCACAATGTCATATCCATGTGTTAGGACAGTGCAGGACGGTTAAGATGTCGACACGGACGTATTCCAGCTACATCAGCAGCTGGAGGTTGCTGTGGACATCCAGCAAGTCATAGCCACTCCCGTAGTGCCAGTACCAGCCCCAGCAATGTTAGGGGAGGGCTGTCCATAGACTGTCCTAGCAGGCAATGTGCAAGTGGCTCTGGCCAGTCCCAGCAGGACCTGGATCCGGTGGACATATGTCAACCTCTTTGGATAGTACCCAATCTGGATTAGTACCTGATACTGTCTGTAGCACCCCTGCCAGGCACAGGTTCCATATCCTTGGCCAGAGATGGTGATCTGTAAAGCCTGCCAGGTACAGTCTGTAGCTGTCTCACAAATCCCCATATATGGCAGCCACATGGTGGAACTGTGTGCATGCAGACACACACACATAAACCAGAAACCTAGGGAAAACACATACCCGCACACATTACATCAACATTGGCCCATAACAGTACTCATGGCCCTCACACACACACTCACACACACACATGTTGATTGTATGGCTCAGTGTAGGCCTCTTTCAAACCAACAACACACCCTGTGCATATGATGAAACCTGTGCCACCTCCTGTCATCTGTAACATTGATGCAGGAACAGACTAACATGGTGCTGATGCGTGGGGTGACTTTAATAAAGTATATCAATGTTTGGATGTGTAGCATGTTGTCAGCAGTAAAGTGTAATGATATCCTTGAAGGTGTAGCGGAGCAGGCATGATGCATTAAAGCTGTAATTAGCAATGTTATATTGTTTTCACTAGTTTTTATTCCAATTGAGTTTTGTATGCCCATGTGCCACTTGGCTGATGTGTGTAGTTGTGTCAGCATGCATTATACAGTGGACAGTAAGTGTGGGGTGTGTGCAACACAGGTTTGCATGTGTCCATTTGTGAACATGGTGGAGGTGCACAGTCTGCATGTACATGCATATTGGACACATGGGCAGGGTGACATGCCCTGTATTGGCCAGTGTTTACACTCCATAGTTTCTATTGGTGGCCAGTATGCATTGTCATTGGTTTGCATTACTAAGGTTAACACAGTCCCAGCTGCATAATCCTTTAGTAATGCACACTGTTCACCTACAGGGTTGTATGGATTGTGCTATCACAAACACAATAAATCCTCACTTATACAGTAAAAGTGCATTAGTCTCATGGACCACTGCCATAAACTAAATATATAATAGAAGGTGTGAAGTTGTACCAAAAAAGAGTTACATACCAAGAAGGTATAACCTCTCTGGTCAGTATAATTGGGAAAATACAATCCCTCAATAAACATACAAGGCAAGCTTCAAAATACAAAATGGCAAGGATTCCAAAGACAACATTAAGTTTTCTTTAGTGTTGTGTATAATCTATAGGGAAAATCTCAGCTCGGGTCACAGTTAATGTAAATGGTCACAAAGTACACGTATCTGACTGACATTACCAATTTCTTGTCAAACAGTTTGAATGCGGATTTCACCACCCTGTCGTTATACAAGGGCCACATTTCCATACCTGAAGAATGTAAAACCTGATGATTCACAGACACTCTAGTTAAGACATCTCTTTACCAAAGGCCAAACCACAGTGGCAATGGTACTGGAAAGTGTCCCTGGCTGTGTCATACACAAATTGACATATGAAGTCACCACTCACCTAAACACTCTATCCAGATGCAGCCTCTATACAGGTTACATACTTGTGGAATGATGCATGGTAATGGTGTTCACAGTCCACAAGGGTTGAGCTACAATGTCTTCTTCTTCTCCTTTCAGATGCTCCCATTAGGGGTTGCCACAGTAGATCATCTGTTTCCATTTCTTCCTGCCCTCTGCATCTTGCGCTGTCAAACCATCCACCTGCATGTCCTCTCTCACCACAGCCATAAAACTCATCTTAGTCATTCCTCTTTTCCTGTTACCTGGCGGCTTCATCCTTAGCATTTATTTCACAATATACTCTGCATCCCTCCTCAGCACATGTACAAACCAACTTAATGTTGCCTATCTGGCTTGGTCTACTAACCTTGAAACCTGGGCTGACCCTCTAATTTACTTATTCCTAAACCTGCCCACCCTCATCACACCCAGTGCAAATGTTAACATAAATTGATTAAGGGTAGAACTACAACAGATCCTGGAAACTCTCACCCTATAAGGCAGACAAATGTTATCAGGAAGGCTATGGAGCACAGCATTCTGGAACTCATTAACAGAGACATTATGAACCTGCAAACACTGCACCATTCCCACTTAGGTTCTCTAAAGGCCAGATCATGGCTACTACACCTATTACACTTCAAGCCAGTTAACAAGGCTATAGGTGAGGGAGGGGAGGTCCACACAGCCAAGCTATAGCTCACCAGCAATTCATACCCATCCCACATTCTGGTATTATACATAACCTCAACAGACTGACCATAAATGATTGTTAGATGATGGATTGACAACTGACGCACAGATGTAGGACACACAGTAACATTTGCAGCCTCCATGTATAATTCTATGCCAGTAACAAGTGGTATTCACCTGTACTCAGTCATGGGACCACTCCTGTTTGGCATATAGCTTTCTTAGGTACAAGCAAACACAGTAGGGATATGTCTGCCCACGTTTGATGAAAATGCATACTGTGGGCTATACTTTATTCTCCAGATTACACACACATCCTCCAAAAGGGTATCATAGAGACAGATACCTGTTGTCAAACTCATGCTGTAAAGCTATACGCCAAAAAAAGCATAGTTATCCACTTTTAGAAAACAAAGTATCCCCAGAGTACAACATAGGTAGTAGCCCCCAAAATGTGGAACTGGTACTAATGTATACATTGAGCCATGTGTTTAGTCATCTCTCCTTTGATAATCACATTACCAAAGGGTTTTGGAATCTCTCTGTGGAACACATAAGCAATAAAGGGTTTGCATACAGATCCACAGAGGTTGTTTCACAGCTATAATGATTAGTCATCTTTGCCAGACTTTGCTTGCTTTGGAACAGGATTCAAATATACCTCAAGCATAAACCCTCACTCACATTCTTCAATAGAAACCGTGATGAGTGGATGTGAAACAGAAGATGTAGCCCAGGGATCACTGCAGTGGCTAAGCTTGTCACTAGCATACAGAAGTGACCTAAGGTCTGGAAAGCACCAGCACACTCTGGCAAAGACAACAGATGTGTTCATGGAGAAAGCAGAGTACACACCTATGAAATAATTGAGGTCACATGTATGTATATGGCTTTGCCCCACAGCTACCTTACATGTGTAATGCACATACAGTTGTCATTGTGATATGTCATACACTAGAAAAATCAAAACCCACTCCACATTGACCAATGGTGTCACATACTCTCACACACCTGGAGCACAGACATATACAGTCAGCACGTGCGAGATTCAAACTCCTTCCTAAGTATATTATAAGACTACAGCAGTATGCATTTACACAACACGCTATACACATTATTGGGATTTCACCTTTCTACAGGTATCCTTGTAGGATGGTGACATCATCAGACTTAACAAATATGAGTGTACTATTTTTAAGGGGTGTGAGTATTCTCCAAAAAGGTTGCTCCTCCGCAGGGAAACACACACACAGTTGGCAAGTGCAGGATTCAAGCCCCTACCCAATTACATTATGATACTACAGCAGAACGCATTTACACAATGTGCTATACACATTACTGGGACTTCTCCTTTCCACAGGTATATTTGTAGGATGGTGACATCATCAGACTTGATAAAGATGAGTATACCACTTTTAAGGGGTGTGAGTATTCTACAAAAAGGTTGCACACTCCCCAGGGAGAGACAGACACACACAGTTGACAAGTGCAGGATTCAAACCCCTACCTAACTACATTATGATAATGCAGCAATGCACATTTACACAAAGCACTATACACATTACTGGGATTTCACCTTTCCACAGGTATATTTGTAGGATGGTGACATCATCAGACTTGACAAAGATGAGTATACCACTTTTAAGGGGTGTGAGTAGTCTCCAAAAAAGTTGCTCCTCCCCAGGGAGACAAACACAGTTAGCAAGTGCAAGATTCAAACCCCAACCAAACTACATTATGATACTACCGCAGTACTCATTTACACAATACACTATACACATTACTGGGATTTCACCTTTCCACAGGTATATTTGTAGGATGGTGACATCATCAGACTTGACAAAGATAAGTATACCATTTTTAAGTGGTGTAAGTATTCTCCATAAAGGTTGCTTCTCTGCAGGGAAACACACACACAGTTGGCAAGTGCAGGATTCAAGCCCCTACCTAATTACATTATGATACTATAGCAGTACGCATTTACACAACATGCTATACACATTACTGGGACTTCTCCTTTCCACAGGTATATTTGTAGGATGGTGACATCATCAGACTTGACAAAGATGAGTATACCACTTTTAAGGGGTGTGAGTAGTCTCCAAAAAAGTTGCTCCTCCCCAGGGAGACAAACACAGTTAGCAATTGCAGGATTCAAACCCCAACCAAACTACATTATGATACTACCGCAGTACTCATTTACACAATACACTATACACATTACTGGGATTTCACCTTTCCACAGGTATATTTGTAGGGTGGTGACATCATCAGACTTGACAAAGATGAGTATACCATTTTTAAGGGGTGTGAGTGTTCTCCAAAAAGGTTGCTCCTCCCCAGGGAAACACACACACAGTTGACAAGTGCAGGATTCAAGCCCCTACCTAATTACATTATGATACTACAGCAGTACGCATTTACACAACGTGCTATACACATTACTGGGATTTCTCTTTTCCACAGGTATATTTGTAGGATGGTGACATCATCAGACTTGACAAAGATAAGTATACCACTTTTAAGGGGTGTGAGTAGTCTCCACAAAGGTTGCTGTCTCCCCAGGGAGAGACCGACCCACACCCACATAGTTGGCAAGTGCGGGGTTCTTAATCCAAACTAAGTACGTCTTTACACTTCAGCAAGCAATATGGAGTTACAGGGTGCAATACAGACATTATTGCTGACAGTTTGCCCAAAGGTATTTTTCACATTTGCTAACCTCAGCAGGCTTATCATACTAGGTGTATTATGAGTGTATTGTATGCATAGGCCATGACCATATCATATATGGGTTGATGCACCACATGCTGGCACACACAGGGTCAAACTGGTGGCTAAGCTCTGTCAACCCAATACTGGACAATACAGTCAGGAGGAGTAGGGTCATACAAGCACAACACCAACAGTCTCACACAGACCTACAATATAAGCACCAGCAAAGCACACACATAAATACACATTACCATACTCGGAGAATACAAATATTAATCTGAAAAAGAGAGAGTGTCCTCCTAAGCAGACAAGCAAGCAACATGCACCTCCAAGCACATGCCAGAAAACACATAATACACCAAAGCAGTCTGCCTCACAACAGGCCCTAAGGCAAAACAACATACGCAACACACTAGTATTAGGTGACTTCATAGTCAGGCACACAGATGTTCCACTCACTCGGCTGGACAAGGGGAAGGTTACTGTCAGTTGTCTGTCAGGTGCTATGATCCACCATTAACACAAGCATTTACATCACTCCACAACAGGTACATATATGACGTGTTCTTTGTACATGTCAGTGTGAATGAACTGAGACATACCTCCCAGGACAACATGACAAGAGATATATAGTAGCTCTATGATCATGTAGCCCAGGCTGGTATGACCCTGACCTTGAGCAGCATCTTACCTTCACCTACATGATACTGCAATATAACAGAAAGACGATAAAGTTCAACAATTGGCTGAGCTTCTGGTGTCATTCAAAGGGGATCCAGACTCTCTCTGCCTGTGATGACATGATAGACAAGCCTCATTGCTTAGCTACAGATGGTTTGTACCTGTCACCCCTATGCTTCTGAATACTGGACAAGGCTCTTGCTGTCCCCATATTACCTTTTTTAGGCAAGGCTCAAAGGTTCATAGGTTCATAGGTAGGTACAAGGCTATCAGCCCTGGGGCCTATACAAGCCCAGCCAAAAAGTTACCCTGACTTTTGCCACCCAAGAAATTTATTTTCCTGTGCCACTGTCGAGCAGAGACACAGAAGTGATCCCCAGGGTGAATTTCCTATTTCCCATCCAATCATCAAGATTTTTCTTGAAGAGTGCTAATGAGGATCTTTGTTTGACATAGATAGGTAGTTTATTCCGGAGTATGGGAAGTCTCTGGGACAGGAATCTATCCCTCCGGCATGTTCTGTTTATTGTGGTGACAAGGTTTAGGTCCCTAGAGTGTGTAGCTCAGAGGGATTGGGATTTCTTTAAGTGGAGCATGTCCAACAGCTCTGGGTTTGACATGGCTTTGTATGTTAGGCAGAGATCACCTCTAAGTAGGTGATATGCGACAGAGTAAAGCTGGAGTTTTTTGAGACGGTCTGTGTAGGCCATGTGTTAAAGGCCGGTAATCCTCTTTGTGAGGTATTTCTGCGGCCTTTCCAGTTGGTGTAGATGTCTTGTTTGGTACATACCAAAAGAGGCGTTGTATATAATGGATCTAATGAGTGATGAGTAGAGGGGAACAATGACCTCTTTTTTCTGCATGAGAAACCTTTTGTGATGAGGTGTGCCATGTAGAAGGATTTCCTGACTACTGTGGTGACATGATTATCTATTGTCCACCTGTGTCTCAAGGTCTCTTATCACACTTTCCGTGTTTAGTACACTACCGCCTATGTTGTAGTTCATGGGTACTGAGTTTTTACCAAAGGGGATGACAATGCACTTTTTGGCATTGAGCTTGAGGCCATGGCTTTGACACCAGGCATCTGTCTCAGTGAGGCCCTTTTGTAGGATATCCACATCGTTAGTAGTTTCAATTATGGCTCCTAGTTTGCATTCATCTGCGAACTTCATTAGCAAAAGACCTTCTGTGTTAGCCTGTACTTCAGGGAAGTAGATACCAAACAGGACAGGACACAGGACTGAACCCTGTAGTACTCCACTTGCCACTGGTCTGAAGTTGGATTTGGAGTTTGCTACTTTCACAATGTGGGTTGTGTCAGTGAGCCAGTTGGCAACCCATCTTGTGACATAGGAATTTATACCTAGTTTAGTGAGTTTATCTATAATTCCAGAGAGGGGGGATGATGTCAAAAGCCTTGACAAGATCTAGATAGGTTGTGTGAACCACCTTACCTTTGTCTACGGCTTTGGTGACTGCTTCAAAGAAGTCTATCAGGTTTAGGAGACATGATCTGACATTTACAAACCCGAACTGGTTGGAGTCCAGAGTTTGGAGATTGCCAATGTCTTTGTTTATAAGTTCCATGATGATATGTTCCATGGCCTTGCAGACCAGGCTCATCAGGCTAATGCGGCACTTGTTCCTGGGCTCCGTGGTGGCTCCCCCCATTGTGTATTGGGATAACCATAGCTGTGTGCCATTCAGCAGGCACAAAGCCTGAGGCGAGGCTATGACTGAACATGGTACTTAGGTGTGGTGCCAGTTCGTTCTGTAGTTCGTGTAGAACGCAGCCTGGGATGTTGTCTGGTCCCATGGGTACTGTGTTCCTGGCTTTGGAGAGTGTGTTTTTTACCTGTGCAGCCGTGATGCCAGGTCTTTGCATTCTCCCGGTATAGAGATGGGCTCTTTCATGGATGATAGGGGGGTAAAGTTAACACTGAACCTATATGCCAGGATGTTGGCAATATGAGTTGGGTCTGTATATTTAGTGCCATTACTCAGATCAGATCTGAGTGTTGCCATTGAGATTCTTGACATAGCTATAGAATGCTTTGTGGTTGTCTTTAGAGTCAGTGGCGATTTTGTTTTCGTAACTAGCTTTGGAGGATTTTATCAGGGATTGCAGCTTCTTACTGAGGCTGACCAGGGAGCTCCTCCACTCGTGGGATTTTACCATCTTTTGCAACAGTTTCTTCCTTCTGTTGTACAGTTTGTTTATGGCACGGGACCACCAGATTGGTTTCCTTTTCTTGAAGGATAGAGTCTTGGTTCTGTTTGGGATAGCACAATCCATGCATTCATGTAAGTGCTTATAAAGTGCAATCGTGTAGGATTCAGTAGTCGTAACTGTATTGCCCATCTGCATGGGTGTCATGAAGTTCATCACTTCTGTCTTAAGAAGCATGAAGTTGGCTTTGGAGAAATTTTTTAACATGGTTTCCTTAATGGGGGGGGGGGCAGAATGTGGGTATGTAGGGTAATTAGCTTATGGTTGGATTGGATCAATTAGGCGTTGACTTCAGATGTGGAACACCAGTCACTCAGGACAAACCAAACCCTGTAACCAACACAAATAACCACAAAGTGAGCTAAATGCTACTCATTGCCAGAAGTCTCAGCCTCCAAATGCACACACTCGAGGGACTTCTCAGTATGGAGAATATTGATATATGTGCAGTAACAGAAACCTAGTTCAAGGCTCCAGAGAAAACACCAGCACTACCAGGATACTGCTCATTCCATACCTTCCAGCATCAGAACCTGGATCATAGAACATAGTGTGGGGATGTATCCATATTCATCAAGGATACCTACACCTCTCTCTACATCCTGTCTACAGGATATGTACCCATAGAATGTTGCACAGCAATGTTCTTCCCACTCCACAGGGGTGGGGCCACAAAAGACCCTTGGCATTCACGCTCTATGAGCCTGATGAGTCTGTTCTGCAAGGCAATGGAGCCAATCAAAATGGAAGTCAACAATAAAGACATTGGGGACCTTCACACAGTTGAGCACACCAAGTTTGGTTTCGTCAAATGCAGATCACGCCTCCTGAACTGAGTGGATTTCTTTGAGACAGTTAACCAGGCTACAGATGATTGAAAGGAGCTCCACACAGCCTACCTATACCTCGCTAAGGTCTTTGACACTATTCCCCAGTCAGGTATCATAGATGAACTCACCAACCTGGGCATGAATCCATATATCACAAGATGGATTGCAAACTGGCTCACAGATAGATCCCATAAATTAAGAGTTGCTGGCTACATGTCAGACTCTACACCAGTAACAACTGGTGTCCCCCAGGGTTCAGTCCTGGGGTCCCTCCTGTTTGGTATAGACTTCTCAAAAGTACATGCTAACACAGGAGGGTTGTGGTTGACTAATTTTGCTGGGAACTGTAAAGTGTTTGCCATAACAGATTCCCCGGATGACACAAATATTCTCCAGAAGGGACTATGAGACAGATGTGTGGTGTCAGAATTATGGCCTCAAGCTCAATGTGATGGAATGCATAGTAATCCCCTTTGGAGAAAAAAAGTACCCACAAACTACCACATAGGTGTTACCCCCTAAAAACTAACAAGGTAATAAGGGATCTGGGGGCACAAGTAGATAGTCATCTTTCCTTTGACAACCATGTTGCGAAAGTGATTAAGAAATCCTATGTAGCCCACCTAATCAACAAAGGGTTTGCATCAGGATCAAAAGAGGTAGTGGTGGCCCTCTCCTCTTAAGTCATCAGACCCATCATTGAGTACAATGCACCATTTTGGATGTACTCCACTAAGAATATCCAGCAGCTGGAGAGACCACAGAGGTACATCACCAAGAGGATTACTGGCCTCAAACAGTTATGTTATGCAACAAAACTGGTAAAGCTAAATCTGTTCTCCGTTGTGTACCACCTACTCAGAGGCACACTCTGCCTAACATACAGAGCCATGTCCAACACATAACTGTTGAACATGCTCCATCTACAAATAACAAAACTGAGTCACACCACACACTCCAGGGATATGAACCTCATCACAGCAATGAATACAGCATGCTGGTGGGATAGAGTACCATCCCAGACACTTGCCTTACTGTGGAATAGAGTCCCAATGTACATCAGACAGAGCCCCTCGCTGACAATCTTCAATAGGAACCTTGATGAGTGGATGGGAAACAGACAATTCACACCAAGCATCACATCAGCAGCCCCACTAGAAAGGGGCTTAGGGAACTAACTATTAGAACTAGGGCTTAGGAGACTACCCAGTGGGGTGGTGAAAGCTGCACAACTTGCCTAGGCTAATATATGCCTTCGTGAAGATAGTCTACTACATACCTATGAACCTATGTGACAGGTACATGTCTACAGATAGTAGATGTGTACTTCATTGTATAGTCATGCTGTACAGCAGGCACATGCACCACATACACTGTAATGCTTACAGATACTGGTGGCTATTATGTAGAGTGGGTGAGATGTGCACCTCATGTCTTTTGTGCCATTGGGATGTGTGCTGGGTGGGACAGTCCTGGATGGCACCCTGTCATGGTCACCCTCTTACACACATCTCTGTCCATCCATGTTTGGCTTATTCTACTGTGTTCCCCCTACATATATATAGGTACATAGGTAGGTAATAGGCTATCTGCCTGAAGGCATATACTAGTATGGCCAGAGTGTGCAGCTATCGCTACACATGGAGTTAGTTCCCTAAGCCTCTGTGTAGTAGAGCTGATGAAGTGATCCATGGTGTGACAGTTCAGTTTCACATACACTCATCAAGGCTCCTCTGGAAGAGTGTCAGTGAGGGACTCAGCTTAATGTAGGCTGGGAGCCTGTTCCAAAGCAAGGGAAGTCTGTGAGTTAGTAATGTATCCCTCCAACATGTTCTATTTATTGTTGTGATGATGATATCCCTAGAGCATGTGGCACAGTGAGCTTGGGTTTACTTCAGATAGAGCATGTACATCAGTTCTGCATTGGACATTGACCTGTCTGTTGGGCAGAGATTGCCTGAACAGACAGTATGCAACAGAGTACAGATTGAGTTAACTTCAGTCTTGTTGCATGGGGCAACTGTCTGAGGCCAGTAATCCTCTTGTTGAGGTACTTCAGTGGTCTTTCCAGCTGCTGAATGTGCCTAGTCAGATTCATCGCAAGTGTGCCGTGATACTCTCTGATGGGTCTGATAACTGATGAGTAGAGGGAACCTCCTTTGACCTACATGTGAAGACCTTGGCAATTTGTGGGAACACATAGCATGATTTTCTAACCATTTTGTGAATGTGTTTCTGGAAGTAGAGATGACACTCCACATGTGTCCATAGATCCCTTATTATTACCTCCATAGTTAGGATGTTGGCACCTATGTGGTATTTGTATGACTGTAGCTCGAGGCCATAATTTTGACACCACAATCTGTCTGACTGAGACCCTTTTTAAGGATGTCTTTGTTGTCCCAAACATTATGACAACGTTTTTGCAGTCATCCATAAACTTTGCTAACCATAGCCCTCGTGTGTTTGTATTTTTGAAAAGTATACACCAGACAGGATGGGTACCAGGACTGAGCCATGGGGACAGCAGTTGTTACCAGCTTACAGTCCAACAGGGAGACCAGAATTCTTACCTTGTGGGATTTATCTGTGTCCCAGCTGGCAATCCATCAGATGACATAACTGTTTATGCACAGGTTGTTGATTTTGTGGATACATGTGTGTGGGATGTTGGAAAAGGGCTTTTCAAGGTCTATGTAGGCCGTGTGCAGCTCATTTCATTGATGTATGTCCTGGGTAACTGCCTTGAAAACTGTCTAGCAGGTTTAGGGACCATGATCTGCCCCTGAACAAACCAAAATGGGTAGGGTTAGGTGTTTGTAGGCTCCCAGAAGCTCTGTTTATGAGTTCCATAATGATGGACTCCATGGCCTTGCAGATCAGGCTTATTAGGCTTATAAGACAATAGTTCCCATGGTCTGTTATGCAACAACACTTGTGGAGTGTGCCAAACATTGCTGTAACCCATTCAACAGTTTCATATCCTGTACAAGAGTGAGTCTCAACAGACTGTTTAGGTGCAGGGTTTGTTTGTTTTGGAGTTCACATATGACACAGCCAGGGACTCCATGTCATCCCATAGACACCATGTTTTTAGGTTTGGATAGAGCTGTTTAACCATTGTATATGTGATTTCAGGCTTTTCACAATCTCCAGGTATGGTAATGGGCCCTTTTCTCAGTGAGAGGGGGGGGGGTAAATTATGTATGAACCTGTCCGACAAGATGTTGGCTATGTCAGTCATATACATGTATTCATTTACACTTTGCATTGACTCAGAACATATACAAGTTTACATTGATATTTATGACATAGCTAAAGAAAGCTTCATGCTTCTCTATGGACTCTTTGGCAATATTTTTGCCAGGACATGGCTTGGATAATGTTAGGAGTGCTCATTGTTTCTTGATGATACTGATCAGAGATTTATTAATCTTCTTTGGATTTTCACCTTCTTTGAACAACTTAAGTACTTGTAGTACATAGTTTGATTATGACAGGGGTCCAATATATTATGTGTGTCTGTTTTCATATCACTGTGTGTGCATGGCCAGATTGGTGAATAGTGACAAGTGTCTGGAGTAAGAACTGCAACTGCCAGATATGTGTGGCCCACTGCTGTACTCAGACATGGCCTAAGTGTGTGAGCATGCCCAGTATGACCTTTCAGTATGTTGTTGACTGAAATTTGCTAAATTTGTTGAAGTGTGTGAGCATGCCCACTATGGGCATATATACTATATGTGTGTGAAAAATCAAGCTGGTTTTTACTTCAGGGCTCACCTTTGTGTTGTACATCGACAGGAAGCACGCCGTGCCTGCAGGGCTTCCATGAGTCAATTTGCATAGACTTATCAACATTTCTACATACAGGGGGAACAGCTATTATTTGTACATTTCTATCGGGGGGGGGCACACCTGATTGTTACTGCGGGTGTACATAGGATGAGTGGTACACCTGACACTTATACACATTTGCCACGCCTGCACTGCTATGTCAGGTCCTCCATTTCAGTCTGTACTGTTGCCTATCGTACTAACTTGAGGCATACCACTGTACTACAGACCTTAGCTTCCAATTACATGCATATTAGTTTGTGATTTCATAGCCTACCCAACGCACATCACACTGCCTGGCCTGCTGTTATCTGTCTGCATAGGCCTGGGGGGAAGTTACTCATATGCCTCTTCAGAGAGCATGATACAGCATTTGTTTGTGTTTGCGTTTGTCTACAGTTGTCCTGCTGGCTGTGACTGTTAGGTATGTGACCCCTCCAACTGGTATGTGTGAGTGACTTAAGTTGTGTCTGTATCAATGAAATGCTGTCATGGCTTAGTGGTTCAGTACTGTGACTATATTGCACAGTATCCTGAGTTTGAGCCCTGTCACTGCTTTTTATTTTCCTGCTGGGCAGACCTGACTGGTTAAGGAACTTTAAAGCAGGTGTGAGCATGTTTACCCAACTTTGCTCGACTTTGCCTAACGTTGCCCAACTTTGCCTGACATTGCCCGATGTTGCCTGACATTGCGCTGGTTAGCACAGTGCGCAGCTATGCACAATTGTATTTAAATATGCTTAATACTGGTAAAATGTGCTTAGCTGTGCTTTATATTGCTTAAAATAGGGCACTCATGCCTCAGGTGGTGCTGCAGGGCTGCCTATGTCGGATGCAAATAGTACACTCCCTATACATGTTTGAAAATAGGTAGTGTCAAGTTAGGCATCCCTTTTACTGTATGCGTGAGTCAGAGAGAGGTGTCATTTCCAGGGTTCCTACTGAGTCAGTGTATGTGCTATGCGTTGCCTCTTTGCCAAGGCCAGGGCATACTGGGCATGCCTCCTTCTGCCTACTGGGGCAGGCTCAGGTTGTTCCTCCTCTGAGTCACTCTGTGCCTGTGCAGGTCTTGGCAATGGTGGGGGGCTGTTTGGCCCTGCCCCATGCTGTTCCTGCTGCAGCTGTTTCCACAGGATCATATTGTGTAGCATGGCACATACCATAACAATTTGGGTACATGTAGTTGGTGAGTACTGCAAGGCTCCACTAGATGTGTCCAGGCACCAGAACCGTGACTTGAGCATCCCAAACACACACTCAATTATGTTTCTTGTTTGTGAGTGTGTCTCATTATTTAGTTCTTGTTCAGGTGTGTCTGCATTTCTGATGGGTGTCATCAGCCACGGCTCCAGTGCATATCCAGCATCCCCCACTAGGTGACCATCAGGGATGTCCCCATTGGCAAATCTCTGGTACAGCTTCGTCAGATGCCAGATGTGGGAATCATGATAGCTTCCAGGGCAACCAGCACTCACATTTATTATTATGCCCTTGGCATCGCACACAACCTGGCAGTTTATGGAGGGGAAGCCCTTGTGTTGATGTAGACCTACCCCACTCACTGGGTGGTGCTTTGTTGCATATGTGCGTACAGTCTATTGCACCCACTACCTCAGGGTATTCTGCTATTTGGTGGAAAAGACGCATATTGCTGGCCAATGCCTTACGGGAATTGGGGAAATATATGTGGTCACCGACATGTGCTGACATGGCATCCAGAAACTGGTGGAGTACCCTGGATGCTGATGCCTGTAAAATCCCCATCATATCACCAGTTGGTCTCTGGAAGGTACCTGTAGCTAGTATTCTTATGCCAACACACACCTTGGTATCCACTGGGATGGGTTCCCCTCTGTTGGTTCCGTGTGTGAGGCGTGGCCGGCACAGCTCAACAATTTGCTGTAGGAGGTCTCTGTCCACCCTATAGCGCTCCACTATCTCCAGCTCATGTAGCCCCTGGTAGGTTACCCTGGGTTTGTATACTCTTCTCCATCTCCTCACTGTGGGTTGCTCAGCAGCATTCACAACATCACCACCCTCAGCACCTTGCGCATGTTGGTTTATGATACCAAGAGCAGCCCCTAACATTTTGTCTGACTTAAGCTTTTTAAGCTTTCCCTGTTTGTATACTGCAGTATTGCAGAGTTCTTGGGAAAAAACAGGGGGGATGCTGTTTGCAGAGTTTAAAGTACTGGGTTGGGCTGGGCTGGGCTAGTCTGCTGCCTGTGTAATTGGCTGATTCTGATATATTTCACCTGGCAGCTCTGCTAGTTCTCCTTGGTTAACTTCCTACTATTTATTTTCCTTCCTTTTGCCTTTCTGTTTCCACCCGGGGGGAAGCGCCGCACAAATGTGCACACATGCGTGCAAATGCTGTGTGCATGTTTGCAAGGAGTTTCCTATCTTTTAACATTGTGCACCTTTGGTTTGAGGTTTTCAAATAGGACAACTGTAGGCATGCCTCTAGCAATCCTGAGCAACTCAAAGCAAACATAAGCCACTGTGCTCCAATTAGCTTACAGCCTGTCTGACACACCCCCTCGTGATGTCACCTATATTCTACTCTACTACTCACCTACTCCTACTCTTACACTCTTGGGACATGGCTCACATGCTGGGGAAAATTGGGATTCACTATCCTTATCCTCATTTGCATAGGATTGCCTACTAATGCATGGTTACATCTCTGACACTGAGCTCCCCCCCTTAGCAACCACTACTCAGTGGCCATGTTGTCTTCAACCTGCCATTCACCTGCATGGCAGAATAAGCTTTTTAGTGAAAATGCCTATTTTTGGCTTTTTTTTAAATTATTTTCTTGTTTTTATAAGTGCTGCACGTTTGCGCAGTGCTACGCTATGCTTAAACATCAGAGATCGGGGGGAAAAAAGTTAGATTTTTATATTTTTAAACATTTATAAACGCCAATGGCCTTATATTTGGCCATTGGCATGCTTCTTCAACTGTATGCATCCTTTATTTGGAGCTGTCATAGCTCCGTTTAGCTATTTGCAGAACGGTACTCCATTACTAACAGAGTAGATTTCTGCAGATAACACTAATCTTCCACGGAAAGGTTAGTGTTTCTTGGATTGCAAATTTACCTCATTTGCATAGCTTTCACCAGTAAATGAGGTAATTTGTATACCATGATGCTGTCCATGCAAGAGTAGCTTTAGCTACTCTCGTGCACACCCCTGCCGGCTGTTCCTGGATCACACGGCAGACATATTGCCTGTTTGACGTCTTACACTATTCTACAACTCTGTGTAAGCTTTTGTTAATCCAGCCCATTATTTAAGAAAAGTATTTTTTTTCTTAAATAATGTCATTGTATAATAGCAATAACCCACATCTCCCTCGTGACCAGACCAAACCACACCAACCGTGGGTAAATTCAGCATTATCCACACCCAAACATGGGTTATTGCTTAAGTATTGCCAGTATGTGTTCTAAGTTTGTATTTGAACTGATTCTCATGTTTTAATGATTTTTTTTTAATCCATTGTTGTGTGACCATGAAGTTGGTATGTATAGGTTCAGAATATCTTATTGATTTGAAGGTTCAATTGGTTGTTGCCTACCAGCTGAACCTTGCTGACTTGTAATTTGATTATACATAGTAAAGCATATATTGTATGTGTGAGTGTTTGTCTGTGTGTGTGTGTGTGTGTGTGTGTGTGTGTGTGTGTGTGTGTGTGTGTGTGTGTGTGTGTGTGTGTGTGTGTGTGTGTGTATGTGTGTGTGTGTGTGTCTGTGTGTATGTGTGCGTGTCTGTGTGTTTATGTGTGTGTGCACATAAAAATATATAGTACATGTATACATTCTGAGATGGCCTCAGCTTGTATGTGTCATAAAACTGAATCCCATAATCATAAACTAAATGATGTTTCTTTTATTCATTACAGTAGTCACCTATGTGTTCCCTACATGTATTTGCCATATCTATAGATATCTATATATACATATCTGTCTATACAGATATAGTTCTAAAGTACCATTTCCCATTGGCTATAGCAAGCTGAGTTAAACAAAGTTCTGTAGGTTCTGCAATTTTTGAATAAAAAATTTAAATTAATGTCAAATATTTGAAGAAATATTCATATCCATCTGACCATGAATTCCAACATGTAGTTTGATTTATAAGCAAGCTGTGGAAGTTAAGTAGTTGCAAAGCACTGAATATATGTTTCCATTTATGAAATCAATCAATATGGGTACATAATGCATTGTATTTCTCTAGGTATCATGTATTTTAAAGAATGTTCATAGTGCAGGCAAAATCAATACAAATCAAGATGTTATTTGTGAAAGCCCTATTTTAGTTACAAAACATACTGCACATAGTTCCAAATAATTATGTGGTCCTTTTCTATGGTCCTGGCAACTTACACTAACATTTTGATTTTTTTAGCAGTCTGGTAGACTGAATGATATATTCTATATATATTAGGAGGCAACCATATCCACAGGTCATGTTTATTACGTGAAACAATAACAGTGATGTGTATTGGACCCAGGGTAATACAAAAAAAAAACACTGGCATGCAAAATACAATTCTTTTTAATCTTGATATATTCTAGACTGGCTCCTTTCCTGCGTACATTAATTAAATCCTTTTAAGGCTTAAAACAGATATACTGTATCCTGCGTTAATGTTTCTGCCACTCAAGGTAGGAAGTCACAATATATTGTTCCTTTGCAGACTGCAGAACACACACATTAAGCAAATTAATTGTGTCAAGGGAACTGAAGATCGAATAGAGATTGTTAACTTCACAGAAAAGAGCTGTGTCACTGTGCTAAATAAGTAAATCTACTACATAGAAAAGGCCAGGAGGTCTTTCTTTCACTGAATTCCAAGCATTTTCACACCATGCCTTTTGAAAGCGTAGAAAATGCTACACTTATTTCAAGGATATTAAACATTCCTTTGATGCTCATTTGTATGCATATTACTATAAGAGCAATACATTAAATGGAATCATATCTGTACATTTAGTACAGTCTAAATTCAGTGGTTTATAAACACAAATGCCAGATAAGACACTGCTCTCTAATGGGTAGATAAGATGAGAACTGGAAAACAAATCATTGTGATCTCAACCAGTAGCAGAGTGCTAAAACTCCTCACAGGCACATTCATGCATATTGTATTCCATATGGAATCAAACAGCACTATGACCAATAAAAAAATTCCATTTCACCATTAGCTTCTAAGCCACTTGTAATATTAAGGGTGACAGTAACAGCAAGCTGGACAGTGTACATTAGACTTCCCTATAACCTGCAACAGTCTCCAGTATATTTTTGGGATCTTCCAGTGGTCTAATTCAAGCCATGAGCTGTGTCTTTTAGTATGACATGGGTTGGCTACAGTGCGGTCTAGTAGTCAGCCATACTTTCCATAGTTGTTCTTGTCACACCTCCTGTGAGAATTTTTCAAGGGTGCATCATCAACAGTTGCTCAAATTACCTCAAATGAATCTTCTCAGTGCAGAGAACTAGTTGCTGTAATTTAAAGTTCTTCTCATTTGTGAATCACCCGTGGAAAGTAAGGATGGTTACCCTGAAAAAGAACTTATTTTCTGACACTTATCTTTGCGATCTCTTTTTATTTATCACACAAAGGTCATATCCATGAGAATGGGCCAAGGACTAACTAGTGAACAGACCATACAGTCTGGTATACCATCTGCTCCCATACGCTTGTCTGTCTACTTATCCTTTTTACTTTTTCATGTGAAAGTGAATTCAAGATATGTAAATACCACCACATAAGGTTACTATTTGCATCCTTGTAGAAATTAGGGAATTTGATTTGTAGTTGCGCAGGTTCATCCTAACCACTTTACACTTGTTCAGTATAAGACTGTTTCATTGAACATCAGATATTGCATTCACTTGAGGATATGAAAGCAACAGTATGTGCAAACAATAAATAGGCCCAGACAGGATATTTGCAAACATCTACTACAGATGCATATCTAGCCCATGCAAAGTATGACTAGAAGGAGAAAGAAGACAAAGCATTGGCAGAGTTTCACAACACCTTCAACAAATTTGAGTTAGCAGAGAGAATATGCATGGAAGTCTTGCTCATGAAATTTTGACACTGACTCTTAAGCAGCAGTAACTCCAAGACTACATACTATCATTGCTCCTCTCACAAGTTACTCTAGGGTGTACATTCATATGCCTTGTTTGGTTTCCTAATTTGTGACTGAAACAGTTTACTTTGATTGGTATTGTATTACACAGGCAGCAGGAAAGATCAAAACATTTAAATCAGCAACTGTATTAAAAAAAAAAGAAAGGCAAAACATCATGAAAAAATGTAAGTAAAGAAAAGTATACCACAGAGCACGTGCAGCATGAAGGTAAAGGTCAGCAGTTGCAGTGTATGGCTGCCAGCTGCTCATTAGCATAGTGGCACATTACACAGACTTATGAAGTCAGTAATGTTAGTTCGGGACTGCCAGAAAGACTCCTATAATGATACTTTTTATTGTGCAAACCTGGATCCATTTAAAAAAAATGATTGCAGCAGCAAATTTATACTTGGGATGTATTACTTAGCATATATTACTTTAGTTATTTATTTAATGACTTGAATTACTATATAGTGCCTGTGTCTTTTTTGGTATAGCACCCAAGTGTTCTTTGGGTTGCCATCAGTGACAGAGTATTTATTTCCTTTTTAATTTATTTAATTCTCATCTCAATGTTTGCCTTTCTTCTACTTTGAAGCATCAGTGAGTTACTGGTTTGAAGGCTTCTGTTTGAAAAGGTAGTGTTCAACATTTGGTGACTTGATCACAATGTAATGAAACATGATTTTTCTTGTCTGCAAATCACATGTATCTGTGTGAGAAGAAAGGAATGATTTATTTTTCACTGCTAGGACATAAATTACATTGGTCTTGCTAAATAACATGCTTGACTGTAGGAAAAAGCCTCTAATGAATCACCCTGTTATAGGTTTTCTCAGGTAGACTATGGAATGTGATCATTCTGTGAATACAGCTTATGTTCATGTGCTGCTTTCTAAAAACTAGAGCATGTCTGTGCACTGTGCATGAGTGTGTGTGTTTACAAAACCTGTGAATTTATCCCCTTTTTCCATGTACCAATGGGAAGAAACATTAGTCATGATACCCAAGAAGGCCAAATAACTCCAACATTACTGGGCAATTCACAAACCTCACCAGATTGTAACCTTTTAATTATTATAATGGTCTCATCGACATGAATAGATTTAATCCAGTGGGTTGCTTTTTGGACTACCTTTTCATTGCTAGGCATGTTCACTGGACTTAGAAGTTCTCAAACTGATTCTTCCTCCTGTACACATGTGTGATAGCTATGAGTGAATGCTCAGTAAAGCAAATACTTTTTTTGCTGTTTTTCTGTATGCCAACAGCACTACATAATCTGAGACTGTGGTACAGTGGGGTGTGGTGAGTTTTTCTTTTCCCCGCTGTAGTGCGATCTCAAAGTTGGCATATATAATTAGAAGGGGTGGAATGGGTGCAGGAGGGCTTGCTCCCCCACTGCAAAAAATAATATTTTTCTTTGTTGTTATTATAAATGTTCAATTTTTTTGACTGATCTTTCTTGAACACTCTTAGCATTTGCTATTTGATGAGACACGCTCCACAATATCTCTAATTGATATCAGCATTTTTCTACCATTGCTGCAAAGCAGCATGGGTAATACCCTGCCAGTGCCTCCCAGGTCAATACACAGTTTTCTAGAACATCTCAAACAAGACATGAAAGGTAATCTTCATGACTTCACCGACTTATTGTCTTCTTGGCCTTTACCCTATATTAGTCTGAACTAGCGACTACATAATAACAGTTCATAGGAGGACTTTGTGTAAACTGTCCCAACAACAATTTATAGCTCAAAAGATTTCTTTTATGACTAGTACTGAGTACTTTTTGGCTACAACTCTTTGCTGCTTTGTTAACTGCTGAAGCTTATACAGGTCCCCTTTAGACTCTGTGCCACCATCCTCTGAAGACTTATAGTAGAAGATTTTCTGGAACTAAGGGATGAACTCTTTTCATCATTAAGCATTTTCTAGTAGCTTTGTAATCATTTGCACCTTCTGGTTTCCTGTACCTGTCTAGACCCTTCCTCTGCAGCATGACCCAGTTCACCACTATTTCATGATGATAGAGCTCAGCACCTGTGTTACCCTGAGTTTCCAGGCTACACTACCATGGGTCTGATGACATGGCTACAGAACTGATCAATGAGCTTTGACCTAAGGTGATCTGTTATTAAATACCCATATATTTCCTGATCCTTGAACAAAGTATTCTTTTATGAGCAACCCCATGGCTACTACTGAATACCAAATACATTTTGCCATTGAACATCATATCAAGTAAGCTATTTTTGCAAATTAAAGTCCTCCAGATTCTTCATTGTTTACAGTGAGTGCTGAAGTCTCCCAACTGAATTATTGATTTATACATAGAACATTTAAGTACCATATCACATTCTCTGACAAAACTGAATACTCAGTATATCTGTTAGATACCTACATATGCATAAGAACAGATGCAGTTTTGCTTTTCAGTAGCTTATACCTACGTGTGACGACTCTCATCTACTGTCAAAAAATATAACTGCAGAATAAGCAGACAGAGCTTGTAAGCATTGTCATATTTGTGACATTTCATGTGTTAAGAGCCAGTCATTGCCAGGTTCTACTTTATCTTATGTGACCCTGTTGCTGCTGCTACTGCCACTGCTGCCACCCGCATTCATGATATACAGAATCCTGACCTTTAACCTGTGGTTTATGATCTCATAGGGCAGATGCATGCAACTCTTGGCATTGTCTTTGTGGATATCATGTGTGTCTACCAAGCACATGCCATAAAACAGAATATCCTGCACTCTTTACAAGACATGATTCCAATAACCCCTGTTTTGGGCGATGTGTTCTGAATCTTATACTGGAATATCATGGGGGGAGGGGGCCACATTCTGGACTGTTGATTGACTGGCCTGTCTTTCATGACAAACTTGGGAGATATGACTGCACAAGGAACAAAACCCTTTAGATAACATAGCTCCAAGCATCAGATTTGCATGCAATCACATCTACCACTGCAAGGTAACAACCCTTTTAGGAACACAATGTGTTGGAATGTACGTGATACCTTTGAGTAGTCCACTGGTGACGAATGTCACTGCACAACTTATATCTTTGAAGTCTGACTTTATATATACGTCAGATAACAGCATAATCTGTTTTAGAGATTATAAAGCAATGTAGCTACAGTGTACAAAATATGAGTTTTATTTTAAAATATTGCTTCTTTAAAACTATGTGTAAAAATGAGCTTCAAAGTAATGTTTGAAATCTTTGAAATATACATGCATTTTCAGTACTTTAAAAAAGGCATGGTATGAACATACTTCTGAGCTTTTTCTAGTTAGTGGATTTGTTTTCTTTATTTAGGGCAGTGATGAGACTGCTTTCCAGAAAGTGAATAATTTCTGTCCCCGCTCAAGTTCCCTTCTCACAATTAATTTAAATGTACATGCTTTGCAGTCTGTAAGGGATGCACGTATTGTGTTTTTCTGCCATGAGTGGCAGAAATGTTAAGACAGGATACAATATATCTGATTAATCTTACATTCAAAATCTGTTTTGCAATTATGTATCATAATTTGAAAGACGGACTTATCATATGCATTCAAAGTTAATTGCAGTAGGTATGTGTGTGCACGTGCATATGTGTGTGTGTGTGTGTGTGTGTGTGTGTGTGTGTGTGTGTGTGTGTGTGTGTGTGTGTGTGTGTGTGTGTGTGTGTGTGTATGCCCACACATGCTCAATGCCAGCAGCAACTTTTTTCTTCTCTCTATTGCTAATCATTTTAAAATACTTAATTTTAAATTCAGGACAAAAAATGTGTTTCTCATCAATGTTGATGGTTGCAAAAGCATGTTTTAAGGAATTCAGTTATAGTCTGTATGGTACAGAAATCCTTAAGTAGGAAGATCTTGTTTGATACTGATTGTTTCCTGTTTCAAAGACAGTTTGCAGAATGACACCAATGACATGAAACAGTTTTAGTTGATCTTCTTGAAAATTGTTATGGACTGCAAGATTGGCTTCCAAAATAAACTGGTTTTCTTTTAACTGCAGCAAAGTCCTAAAAAGCTCAGCACAGAGGAAAAAGCAAACCTCACTACCTTCCATCCTGCAGACCCTTACTGTGCTATGATTTTTCCCACATACATTCACTTCAACAATAACAGTGAACAGTATCTATTCCATGCATATCAATTTTGAGCAACCAATAAAACAACAAAGTTTCTGAAAGAATACTACAACAGTGACAAAGAGGGACTCTTGCAGATTCATTCATCTTTAACAACACTTTTTCTTTCGTGATTCACAGATTCAGAAGTCCAGTCACAATGTAGGGATGTTTGCTTCGTGAGAAAAAAAAAATCTACGCTATTTTATAAATGTCTCATTCAGTTAATTTCCTCTAGCCTGTGTCTACAGTATATTTACATCTTATGAAGGAGATGATTATGGCCAAAAGCCAAACTCCAGTTTTGATAGAAAGAATATACATATGCTCTTTTATCACAGCAAAAAATAATAAAATAAAAAATTAAAAACATTTTTTTAGCCAGCACCAGCCTCATTCCCAGTGAGATCAGAAAGTACGTATACTCATCAAGAACGCAAATCTATGGTTTTGCATGAAACATAAATGCACCTGTATATTTTACAGTTGATGAAAAATCTGAGAAAAGTTTCTTTTAAGATTTCTGTTTTAATGTTGATCACCAAAGGGGCTAATTGCATACTATGATAACTTATTTCAAATTTTATACCAATTCTGGGGCATCACTTGAGCTGGTGACCAAGATGGCTGGATACTAAGTGGTCTCTTCTTGGACCACTTTGTTTTTTACTATTAAAAACTGAGAGTGTACTATGCCCTGTTAGGAGCACAAGAACACAGGAGATAATACAGTGTATTCATTAGCTGTCAATCTGCTAGCAGTACCATGTTGAAGTGGATGTAGAAATTTGACCACATTAATATTACGGTAGTCAGCAACGCTAGACTGAGTCCCAAAACATGGAGAATGAATTGCTGAAAAGCAAACTTACACATGCCCAGTCCGAGATGGCCATTTCTTGGAATATTACTTTTTCTCTGATGTATGATATGGTGATCTCTGAGATGGCATTTATTAGTTTGGGGTACATGGGGTCTTGCCACCCCTGCAAAAAGGAAGTTCAAAGGAGAAGAGCATTTTTTTGTCATGTCTGTACATGTCATTACGAGAGCTCACATTTCTATAGGGAGTCTATTATTAATGTGGAAGGCCTAGCAACTGATATGTCTGCCCTGTAACAGGAGGTAGGGGTAAGCTATTTAAGAAGCAGCCATTACACAAATACATCAAAAGTTGCACATAGAAGAATCACACAGTTAAAAGATGTATCAAGATGCCAAAAAATAAAGCTTGCCAAGTTATACAGGTAGATTAATTTCCTGCTTGATCAGCGGTCAAATCTTGAAAGATGACCCAAAGTGAGAATGTCTATACAGTTGGATTAACAGAAGGACTGGTGGTCAGCTGCCTCAAAATATTTAAGCAGGACTGGATGTGCCAGTTTACAGCAGACTGCCAGTAACCTGACTGTCATTCTAACTGGAATGTTAGGGTTAGAGGACTCCCAGTTCATAAAAGAAAATCAAGGCATTCACTAGACAGTTGTAAAAGATTTAAACTCTTAGACTGGATGGTGCATCAGGTGGCAATAAATAAGGTTCTTCTCTTTAGCTGACTTTAGATTAAAGATACTAGAGAAATTTGCCCCTGAGATTTATGAGAACAAAAAGGATTTGGGCACCAGTTGTGTGGCATTTAAGGCAGGCAGGTTAACTAATTTATACAGTTTACCCCAAAACATGGAACATTATCTAGAGGGATAAAACATTTTAGGCAAAATCTGTAGATGAAGCAATTCATTTATAAAGGGATGAAATGCATGGAGAGTGAAAGTAGTGGATCACAGAGCAAGGAAATATTTTACAAAATTATAAAGGACATGTAGCTGTAACCTGGGAAAGTAGGGCTAAGTGGAACAATTTAAGGGAAGAGAATCTAGAGGCAGAATATGGTAGAGTATAGTAAATGGAGGTTAGACTTAGCAGAGTTGCCACAGAAAGGATGGAGCCAAAGGTGAAGAAGTCAAGATAAACAGACTTGGGGAAGAAATGGGAGTAGGCAGCCCACAATGCCAGCAGAGATGTAAGAGATGGAAAAATGTATTGAGTATCAGAAGGCAATGAGAAAATGAACGTGAACATTTGAGGGAGCTTGACTTCTTTGGTGAGGAGGAAGAAGGAGTTACTAAAGTGAACAGGACAAGAAGATCAAGGGAATCTGGAATGACAGTAGTTGTAGATAAGAAGAATGTGCAGTAGGAGAAAGGTGTGGTTGAGAGGAGGGTGAGGTGAGGCCTTCAGTGCAATGATGCAGGAAAGGAATGCCATGCAAGTGGCAAATTGTATAGGTGTCTAGAGCATGGCTTATTTATGCGATAGGTGATACTGCACCATTTTTTTCTCTTCTGATCTACACTACCAGATTGGTTAATTTTGACAGGGAAATAGGAATCAAATAAGATAAGGGTTTGGATAGTCTACTGCCAGTAGAAGAGTGAAAAAGGAGTAAAAAAAGTTGATTTTTAAAGGAGTGGCACTGGATTTGAAAAGAAAGGGCGACAGAAAAAAAAGCTGTAAATCCTGGTTTAATGATAAGGTATGTTCTACTTACTGATATTGTGTTAATTGCTAATTGGGTTTACAGTTTATTTTTCTTCCCTTTTGCCAAAGAAGTGGATGGGGGAAATGAAAGAAAAACTGTGCCTTGGAAGAACTGCCTCATATCTGTGACAAAAGTCTGGAATTTTTGAGGTGAATGATTCAAAAAGGTTTTTATAATGCAGCAATTATGTTATTTATGCAACACAAAAGGGTCACAAATGCAATGCAAGATGTCAGTTAATGAGCATTACTAAAAGGAGGGTGTACTGTTCTGTACAGAAGTTGGCGTAATAGAATATAGTGAAATGTTTTAGTTCTGTAGTAATGCAACATTTTTAAATCCTAGTTCTGATAAGATAAAATAAATAGGTATTTTTATTTTAATTAACTATGTAGTTGGAGGGGAAAACTATTGATAATGCATGTTTGCATTTTGGAAAGTATCAATAGTCCAGCAAATGTGATAGTAAATATATTGGAGAGAAAGAGGAGAGAGCTATTGACGTCCAAGGATTCAAGATTAATAAACTATTGTAATGTGAAGGGAAGGGAATGCTGGCTATATCTTGTAACCAAAGCTTCAACAAAGCTTTAATGTTAGGTTGTATTGTGCTGAAAGTTGATCTGTCAAATTGGCTTTATCTTTATAGATATAGGGTCTATATTACATCCACGAAAACCCCTTTTCAGCAAATGGCTCTTCACTGAATGATAACCAGTGAAATCTAACTGCCACAAATGGCCATGTTAGAGAATTTTTTTCCTAGAGGAAAAAAATGCTTGGCTATCATCGGGTATTTGCCTTTTTCCCCACTGTAGTGTGATCTTGGAGTTGATATTTTTAGTTGGGGGGGTGTGGAGGCTTTGAAGGGTTTTAAAATTTGTCTGGTTTACGGTTGGTCAAGCATTTTTTTCCCCCTAGGAAAAAATTTGCTGGAATGGTTGTTTGAGGGAGTTAGATTTCTTTGGTTATATTTCGGTAAACAATTGTTTGCTGAAAGGAGGGTTTGCAGATGTACTCTAGACCCTATATATGCACTGAGGTAAAATTAGGAGAGAGCAGGTTGGTTTGAGGAGGAAAGTGATAATGATATGTACAGAAATCAGATTGATGACTGAGAAGGGAACCTAGAAAATTAGTTAAGAATAAGCATAGGCCTAGTAAGGAACAGACTTGGGAAGCATTCCTAGTTGAGAGTGATGTTATGGACTGGAGGCAGAACTATACGAACAGAACAGGACATTGTAGAGAAGATGGGTCATAGTGGCAGAAACCATATAGTGATAGGCAGGAGCATAGGAAGCTCTTTTAGCCCAATCCAGGGACCCTCTGTACCTCGCACCATTGGAGCAGCAAGAAGGGGAAAAGGAGTGGACTATGAATAATGGTCTAGAACATTGGGTGTGATTAACAACCAATTAAATGTGAATTACTAGCACTGAAATTGGTAAAGAATGAGGAGGAGGAGGAGATGGTATTCTTGTATGAAATTAAATTAAAGAGAAGGGAGGTACTAAGAAGGAACATGGAGGCAGGTGTCTTTGATGCAATACAAGGACAGATGGCAGAACAGGCAACATACTGAGAATGAACAGAGTAGATAGGAGGTGGGAAAATGTAAAACAGAAGGAAGAGGACTGTTGCTTGGACCATTTTACAGATTGAATAAAGACAGGGAAGAAATACTTTTAAAGGAATAACTGATAAAAATAAAAAAGTGAAGAAAGATGGGGATCAGATAATATTGGTGATATTTCATCATCAGTATGAAACCTGAGCAGAATATGATTTTAGGGGTATGATGTTCCACTGTGCCAAAAAGTATTAAAGATAATGTGCAAAATTTGTGTTACTATTTATTTTTTGTTGTAATTAATCTGCCATTTTGTAAAGTCGGCTTTCTGTTTATAAAATAAATAGTTTTTCATTTAGTTACTTCTGTGGAACTGTTGTTGTTGTTTGTCTTTCGGCTTTTCCTGATTATAGGTCGCCACAGCCGAACTCCGGTCCGCTAATGATTGGCAGTTGGTTTTTATGGTGTCGAGTTGCCAGCCCAATGCCCAACCTTCAATGAAGGCACGCCCAATCAACGCATGTCTTTCGATTGCCCACTCGACTGCGGGGAGGACATGCAGACTCTACACAGAAGGGACTCCCAACCTAAGCATCAAATGGGAAAACCTCTTGCTGTGAGGCATCAATGCTACCACTGCACCACCGCGGAAGTACTTCTGTGGAACTATGCATAATAAATTATTTGTGTTAACTGTTGGCTGAGTAGCTGTCCAGTTTCTTGCTGATTCCATGTCATATGACCTAGAATTCTAATGATGTGGTTGTTAGTATAAACCATTCGACAGTCTGCAGTGGGTAGATGCTTTTTGTAGCATATCAGAGTGGTGTTTGCATTTTGCAGGGCCCCAGCATATGTTAAGACGGGGGGGGGGTTGCACACATCTAATTTAAGTATCACAATGTTACTACTAGCCCCACTAAGCGACCGTTTAGCTCATGCTGCTGTAGCAGTATGCACAGACTGAACTGTAGCTATACCACG